>NC_069499.1:1166718807-1167018807 GCF_027579735.1 Bombina bombina
AAGCATATAAAAAAAGAGTTATCTTATGGACATTTAAATGTCCGGTATTTTTCTGAAAATTTTGCCAGAAATCTGGCTGAAAAAATGGACTGTCCAGTCAAATACCGGACACCTGGCAACCATGTCCCCAAGGTCCTGCTTAAGACCAGGCTAAATCTAGCAAGTCTTCCTGTTGGAGTCAGTGATGGTACATCTACTCCATACCTGTGCTTTAACTCATGACAATGCTATAAATTTTCAGAAACCCAGTGCCATTAACTTGACTACTATCAATAATAAACATCATTGAGTGCTACAAAGTGAACACCAAACACTTCACTACTGGAATAATCCCCAAAATATTCCCCAATATTTAATTTTTCTATTTTAATCCGCTCAATGAAACCACCCACCCCATATAACTTTTTCACTCTAAAACCCCTACAGACTGGGACCCTGAAATACAAAATTTCTGTTAAAAGTACTACTACCCAACCCAAACAACCAAGACTTCCCAATGCATTTAACACAACACTTTGCTTTATCAAAGTCAATAGAAAAAAAGCACTTAGGAGACTTAAATAATCTGAATTAAAAAGGGACTCAGTGTTATAACTCATGCCAGGATAACATTCGTACACAGATAGCAAATCATAAATCTGCAATCCCGGTGGCCTTAAAAAAAGGTAGATCAGAACAGCCAGTAGCAAGGCATTTTATGCAGAACAAGCATAGTGTAGCTGATTTGTGCTACGTCATAATCACGTTCCCTCCCTTTGGCATGGAGGTGACAGGGGCAGGATCCTTCTACTGAAGGAGTACAAGTGGATCTTTCTTTTGGACACCCTAAGTCCTAGGGGGATTAATGTACATCTTGATATGCATTGCTTTATTTGAAATTTATTTAAATGTTGGATTATTATAATTCACATTTCAGATACCATCACCATGTAGTTTAATAAATGTTTTAATGCAAGGTACAATACCCTGTGCATATAAGAAACTGCAACAGTTTAAATTTAAACAGGTGCATATAGATAAGAAATATAGTTTATCATAGAATATGGACTGTGACAACAATTTGATGTAGTGTCTGATTAGGGAGTGTAGTATCATCATAGTACCAAAAGTCTGAATGGTTGAAGATTCCATAGGTCAATAAATTAGTTCATGCATGATAAGGGTCAATCTAAGAAAGAAGTAGATTTAAACAAAGAATGTATAGCCTATTAACTAGTTTCAACATAACTATTTGTATTGCAGGTCACAACACTAGTGCTCTTGCGATTAGTGTAGATCCCTTAACCATTATTGGTGTAAATTGCAAAGTCTTTTCTAATTTAAACTTGGTGTGGCAATGTATTTTTGGCCAGTTTATAATCCCATATGGACCTTTTAACATGCGCAGTTGCGCTAGGACACCATAACACAGTTACGATGTGGGTGATGGGGAGAGTATTTAGGTAAGATATTGTGTTTGTTTTATGTAAGTCTGAGGATGGGACCCCGGAGGCTGTCAAGGTATAGTGAGTGCTTGACCCTGGTGGCTTAAGTTTTATATATATATATATATATATATATATATATATATATATATATATATATATATACTGTATATATAAAGAGCATTTTCTTCTATCTGAAGAACATTGAAATGTTCATAACTACCTTTGCATTTAGCGCTGTAGGTCTTTTGCGGTGTCCATTTAGTGTGCCATCAAGTGTTAGTTCTTTATTTTTAAATACTGTTCAATTGAAGTTAATGCAGTCTCAATATCCTAAAGCTAGCGTGCATCAGGTTTTACTCATGTGCAAACAATTTACTTTCAACTTGTAATACGCGTGCTAACCCACCCATGTTTGCGCATGAGCGAAAAAACAATTTAGCTTGCCACTTGTAATCTGGTCCAACATTGGTATATCAGTAAATTAAACTGTACCTGGGAGCATCAGCATTTAAATCTATACATGGGTAGAGAATAATGTATGTGATTCAATCGTTTAATGGTCGTTATAGCGGTTTTGTCGAGTTTGTGATAACTTCAATTATTTTATATTAAAGGGATAGTAAAGTCCAAATTAAACTTTCTAATTTACTTTTATCATCAAATTTGCTTTGTTCTCTTGGTATTCTTAGTTGAAAGCTAATCCTAGGTAGGCTCAAATGCTAATTTCTAAGCCCTTCAAGGCCGTCTCTTATCTGAATGCATTTGACAGTTTTTCACAGCTAGAGGGTGCTAGTTCATGTGTTTCATATAAATAACATTGTGCTCACACACGTGGAGTTATTTAAAAATCAGCACAAATTACCTGAAAATGCACGTCCGTCAAAATAACTGAAATAAGGGGCAGTCTGCAGACGTTTAGATACAAGGTAATTACAGATGTAAAAAGTATATTTCTATAACAGTGTTGGTTATGCAAAACTGGGGAATGGTACATAAAGGGTTTATCTATATTTTTAAACAATAAAATTTGGGGTGTTTACTATTCCTTTAAATATTTTTTTTTCATTATAATTGATAATGGAAAAAATACTTAATACAAAATAATTGATCATTTGTGCAAACAAAAAGGAATCACTGCGCTACTTCCTGTAAAAGCCATCAGAAACACATTTGTTTTAATAATCTGTGGAAATATTATTACAATGTAGTGCTTCATTGTTGAATCTGTATATCTAATACATACCATTAATATTTTCTTTCCTATGCTTGGTTTATCACAGGTTCCAGTGAGGATCTGGGACACAGTAGGAATAGGGATCATTCTTCCGCACTATTTTTGTATAATTCATTTGGGTGCATTATTTTATTGTTTTCATTTTGTTTTCCACATGTTTATTAATCTAAGCCTTGATTAGTTGTTACTTTGAGACCTTAGTGTTATACATTGTTTTATTCACCTGTGTAATTTAATCAAAATAAATAGGCCTGGAATCATTATGTAGGTTTTTCGTTTTCAAAAACATATGAATTCACATAATCAAATAACAAATGAGGGCACTGCTGGAAATTAAAAATATTAATGAAGTTCCATCATGCAATGTATTCAATGATAGTGTCATGGCAAACCTCTTATCTCTAATGAAAATGCTCATAACAAAATTAGGCAGGCAATGCAGACGCATACTGTTCAGTATTTCTACTTGAATCAACATGATAAATGTAGGAGAAAATATTTTCCTCCATTAATCTTCTACTAATATATCTGCTTGATAATAGATTTCAGCTGGTTCACCACTAAGAAAATGATTATGATACACACTGCACACAAAATATAGTTATTTTATTTATATGAAATTGCAGCATTTAAAACAATGTAATGAAAAAAATAAATTGGCACTATTGCAGCTGTTGTGAACATGTGTAGTATGTCAGGTCAAATTTAAACAGTTTTTACTTTTAAAAAGTCAACTTGTTTAAACCTTGTTCTTGTTGAATGTCAGAAGTTTTTGAATAATCTATTTTTTCTGTAAAAAAAATATATATATTTCCTCTGTGTCACACATGTAGTCTTTTACTGCACCTGAAAAAAATAAATAAAAAAAACATAACATGTTCCAAAACTAAAATTTATTTCCACGTTACATCGTCAGAAGCAGAAATGCGCTGTGGGGCCTTACTGAATGCTGCTTGTTAGAGATATTACTTGCTAGACATTTTAAAGGAACATGAAAGTCAGAATTACATTTATTTGGCTCAGACAGAGCATGCAATTTTAAAAGACTTTTCAATTTACTTCTCTGATTAGATCTACTTTGTTCTCTTTTTATTTGTTGAAAAGCATACCTAGGTAGGATCAGAAATGCACTAATGGAAGCTAGCTGGCAATTGGTGGCTGCACACATACGCCTCTTGTCACTGAGCTCCCCGTAGTGCTCGTTTCAATCACATAGTTATAAGCAAGCAATAGCTGAATAATACAAATCATTAAAGGGACAGTATCCACCAATTTTCATATAACTGCATGTAATAGATACTACTATAAAGAAGAATATGCATTTGATCTAAAAATCCAGTATAAAACATTTATTTAGCACTGTTAGTGAGGCTAGTCTGGGAAATCCACTGAAAGGGGCTGGCAAAACAAGAAGAGTAGACATCCCCCTTCCCTGCAAATGAAAAGACAAATAACATAAGCAGGAGCCAGCAGGAGCCTGTAAACGCATGTATACATCTGACACTGTGGGGCTTGGTTAGGTGTCTGAAAATCAGCATAATGTACTATACATTTTACAAAAATATTCCCAGATGGGCTCAATAAATAGATCATCTACAAAACATTAATGCAAAGAGAAATCGAGTGTACAATCTCTGTTTAACTCATTAAAGCATTTGTTTTGCACTTTTATGTCCCTTTAAGGTATTATAACAAACTGATACTTGGATGGGGTAATATTTAGCAATCAGCGTAATAATACGCACATTTAAATACAAGTTGATAGATGTTTCTTTGAATTGTTTTAAGTGCCACTTATAGATTTTATAAATGAGTTAATTGGAGGTGACCTCAGAAGATCTGGAAAAAGATTTTAAAAGAAAATCACTAGAAAAGTAAGTAGTCAAGAAGGAAAAAGCTAGTGTTTTTATGATTGTGAGGCATCAGTGTCTGACAATAAAGCAGTTAGCATTCTGCTTAATAGCAGCCAAGAAACCTGTAAAGTAAATAAAGTGATGGTAAATTCTTGTGTTTCATTGTTAGATATAAAAATGAGCATTCAGTCATGAGTTATAAAAAAGTATTCCCAAAGTAGCTTTATGTTGCTGTCACCTTATTGTGATACTGTCAGCAATCATTTTTAGGGATTTGTAGTGAACCACAACTGCATAGCCAGTATGTAACAGGTAATATGTACTGAAATACCTACAGCAGTTCTTTTTTTTAAATGTATTATTTTTATTGAGGTTTTAACTTTGGCATACATTCAATAAGTGTAAGAGGAAAACAATGTTACCCATATCTGTTACAAAAATAATAAAGGTCACCTCCCAGTTAATATCACAAGATTAAAACATTTATGGTAAGATTGCAGGTAACCTAACACATAATGACAATGAATGTGTAAACCTTCAAGATGGAACTTACAGGCCGCTCTTGGACCTGACCTAAATTGGTAATAGGAATAATAGGCTTCATGACATGAAAAGAACACTTTTGGGCCTTGTGTTACCAACCTCATTTTTACAGGGTTATTAGAAACTCGTATTTATACAAAATGTCTATATCTCTCAAACAAGGAAAGCATATTCATATCTGTAGCTCCTTTACCCCTATTTTGCTCTTTGAAATATCTGATTTAGCTTGAAGTGTACTGTTAAATTGACTCAGTTTTAAATGTGTTTCCCAAGATCCTTGCCCAGTTCTTTCCACTTTAAAGGACCAGTCAACACAGTATATTTGCATAATCAACAAATGCAAGATAACAAGACAATGCAATAGCGCTTAGTATGAACTTCAAATGAGTAGTAGATTTTTTTTTTCTGACAATTTTAAAGGGCCAGTAAACCTAAAAAATAATGTTATATAATTCTGTACATATTGCAGAATTATATAACATTATATTAGCAGCAGCTTTATAAAACCTAATATTCCCTGTGAATTTTTATAAAAAAAGACAGTTTTTCAGACCCGCTCTCTGTGCTCTTCTGAGCGGGTCTGTTTTTATCACAGAGCACATCTAGCCAGCTGTCTATTCACAGCCCGGCCCGACCGCGCCATTATACTCAGTGCAGCTCGCTCCTGCTCTGTCTGACAGTGGGAACGAGCTGCACTGAGTATAATGGAGCGGTCGGGCCGAGCTGTGACTAGACAGCTGTGCTCTGTGATAAAATCAGACCCACTCAGAAAAGCACAGAGAGCGAGTCTGAAAAACGGTCTTTTTTTATAAAAATTCACAGGGAATATTAAGTTTTATAAAGCTACTAATAATATAATGTTATATAATTCTGCACTATGTGCAGAATTATATAACATTATTTTTTAGGTTTACTGGCCCTTTAAGTTATGTCTATTTCCACTCCCCCTGTACCATGTGACAGCCATTAGCCAATCACAGATGCATACAGGTACCATGTAACAGCCATTAGCCAATCAAAAATGCATACACGCTTATTCTGTGAATTCTTGCACATGCTCAAAAAGTTTAAATATAAAAAGACTGTGCACATTTTGTTAATAGAAGTAAATTGGAAAGTTGTTTAAAATTGCATGCTCTATCTGAATAATGAAAGTTAATTTTGACTTGAGTGTCCCTACAGTTTATTTAGTTTACATTGTTAAAGTATGGTGGTTTAGGGGTTAATAATTTATTTAGATTGTTTGCGAAGTGGGGGGATGTCGGTTTAGGGGTTAATACTTCTATTAAGTATTTGCGAAGTGGGGGATGGCGGTTTAGGGGTTAATACTTTTATTTACTGTTTGCAATGTGGAGGTATGACGGTTTAGGGGTTAATAGTGTAGTTTATGGTCTTAAGTGTGCTCTGTGAAGTATTTTTGTTGTGTTTTGTGCAACTTTTTTATTACGGAACATACTTTACCAGAGCACTTAGATGTTGTATGGATTGAAGCAGAAAAGACTATTGCAACTCACTTGTAATCTTGCCCTATGTGTTTAATGTGTTTGAAGTTTTATTTCTATACAAACACAAGGGTGCATTCAGGGTTTGTGCTGCTCCAGGCCCTCCAAAAGTTTATGCTATGCTCCTTTATCTCTAAGCTCAAAATGGTTTCACAGATGCCTAAAGCCATTTAGCTTAATTTTTACACTTTTTTTAAGCTCTCAGTGGTATGTCACATTATATTATTTGTATCTAACTTAATGGTTTCACTGAGTTATAAAGCATACTGATAATTATCCCCTGTATGGACCAAATAACAAAAAAATCTGTATCTCTACTGTGATAATGTCGCTATAATGACCAATAGAAACAGAAAAGGGTCAATTTAACATATATTTAACCACATGTTGTGACCATTCTAGCGTTTTCTATTTATTTGTTCTATTCATTTTATCATATAAAAACATATATATATACTGTATGTGTGTGTGTGTGTGTATATATATATATATACTGTATGTGTGTATATATATATATATATATATACTGTATGTGTGTGTGTGTGTATATATATATATATACTGTATGTGTGTGTGTGTGTATATATATATATATATACTGTATGTGTGTGTGTGTGTATATATATATATATACTGTATGTGTGTGTGTATATATATATATATATATACTGTATGTGTGTATATATATATATATATATACTGTATGTGTGTGTGTGTATATATATATATATATATATATATACTGTATGTGTGTGTGTGTATATATATATATATATACTGTATGTGTGTGTGTGTGTATATATATATATATATACTGTATGTGTGTGTGTGTGTATATATATATATATATACTGTATGTGTGTGTGTGTGTGTATATATATATATATATATATACTGTATGTGTGTGTGTGTGTATATATATATATATACTGTATGTGTGTGTGTGTGTATATATATATATATATATACTGTGTGTGTGTATATATATATATATATACTGTATGTGTGTGTGTGTGTGTATATATATATATATACTGTATGTGTGTGTGTGTGTGTATATATATATATATATATATATACTGTATGTGTGTGTGTGTGTATATATATATATATACTGTATGTGTGTGTGTGTGTATATATATGTATAATATAAATATAAATAGATATATATTGCCACAATTTTCTTTCCCCGACAGTTGAAATTGCTATTTTAATTAAAAATAAAAGTATTTATATATAATATGTATGTATTTATGTGTGTGCATGTTTATTCAGGTTTTGTGCTGCAGTATTTTGGCTATAACTATTAATAACCTCTTTAGTTATTTTTTCCCATTACTATTTGAAGTGTAATTATCACGGTTATAAGTTTTTCTTTTGCATTTTTATTAGCAAACTTCTTGACATTTGGTGACATTATAAACAATGTATGAGATAGTTAGAAAATAAACAAAAAGTAACTTGAGAGGGTGTTGCTAACTGCTTTGTGATAGCGAAGCAGCATAATTCTCCCTAGGAAAACAAGCTGCTTGAGATGCAGTATAAGCTGTTGAACAAAATGATTGTTTGCATACTAAAATATTTTCTATGGCAATGTTTCATAGCTTCAGTCCTCAGGGCCCAATAATAACTTAAGTCTTCTCTTCTTAATCACAAACTTTTTGTCTTGAAACACAACTCCATAATTCCCACCCCTCCAAACGATTAGTAACACAACTGAAGCCCAGAAGTAAATGTCAGAGCACAGACATACGTAAAGCGTGCACAAGCATATCATTCATACTAAATATGTTTTCATACTAACCTACATCTTGTCCCTGTGACAGAGAAGCAAGGACAGTCAAAAAAGTATAAACTGCAACACATATATTGGTTGACATAAATATATAATTAAAGGGGCATTATACTCTAAATCATCATGCATTTTTAAATATATATATATTTTTTATGAAATGGGTTCAGTTAAAGGGATATTATACACTAGATTTTTCTTTGCATAAATGTTTTGTAGATGTAGTTTTGCTTATTTTTAAATAACATTGCTCAGATTTTCAGACTCCTAACCAAGCCCCAAAGTTTTAGGAGAATACTGACGTATACCTACTCGAGCTTGCTCCTGTTTGTGTAAAGAGTCTTTTCATATGCAAAAGAAGGGGGAGGGGGAGGGTCTTATTTCCCACTTGCAGTGGGTGTTCCTGCTACCTTTTTAACAGAGCTAAACTGACAGCTTCTAAGTAAGTTTTTTAACAGTTTTAACTGCAGTTATATGAAAATGAGTGTATACTGTCCTTTTAAAGATGCTTAATTTGATTTTGAAACTAACAGGAAGTCTAACAGGCAGAAGCTGACTGACTGATAAGGAACACTACCCCAGTTCTAATTAACAAAATAATTATTTATCAGCACAAGAACTTTTATTTTACAAAATACTGCAATAAAATTAAGAAAACAATCTTTTAGATGCAACAAAGTAAAGAAAAGACTTTTAAATTGCCCTTAAAGGGATATGAAACCCAAAATGTATCGTTTATGATTCAGATAGCGCATACAATTTTCAACATCTTACTTCTAGTATCAATTTTGCTGAATTCTCTTGGAATATTTTATTGAAGGAGCAGCAATACACTACTTTCAGCTTGCTGAACACATCAGGTAAGTCAGTGACAAGAGGCCTATATGTACAACCACCAATCAGCAACTAGCTCCCAGTATTGCTGAGCCTACATAGATATACTTTTTGATAAAGGATAGCAAGAGAACAAAGCAAATTATATAACAAAAGTAAAATGGAAAGTTGTTTAAAATAGTTTTTCATATCCCTTTAAAAAACAACATACAAGAGTCACTGTGATTATTTTTCAGCTTTGAAGATTGCGTTATTTATCTTTGAGCCAGTCTAATAAGAAGCACAGTGTAGAAATTTCAGGAGTGTTGAAACATTTAAAAATGTTCTTTGATAAAAAATAAAAAAAACAGCTTTAAGAAAAAGAAACATTTAGTATAACTTTTTATCAAGGAATCTGCGACTAATTCATCAAACCTGACAACAGGAAACAGAAAACTAATTTCATTGTTATCAGAATTCTTCTTTATTTCCGAAGACACTGCTTATATCATTTATTGTTCTTGAGGTATTCATGCAATGTATGTGGAACTTGATTTCCAAAGCAAAGAATAAGAAGAATGACACTTTGTGCTACGTTTTGACATATTGCTTATATAAGCAGGTTTTCTCTAAGGTACCCTCTTTATTCTCTTTTTGTTTTGTTTGTGTTCTCTCGTCTTCCCTTATTTTTATGGGGGGTTTTCTCATCTGATTTAGTTTCTTTTCATATTTTTCATCTGTCTCTGCAACTGCATGTTTCTTTTTCATTCCTTCTGTTTTGTTTCTTTATCTCTTTTTATTCCACCTTTGATCTCTTGATCTTGTCATCTTTCTCTTTTGTCACCAGTCTTTCCTGATTTCCTCACCCTTTTCTCTATTTTGATTCCGCTCATTTTCCTGTACATTTTATTCTCTCCCTTTTTTTTCTCCTGTATTGTCCATATTATTTTCTCTTATGATGTTTCTCAATACTCTTCATGTCACTATTAAGACTGGGGGCATCATATTATACAGTTCAATCTTTATATATGTCCTACAGCAGCAAATAAAATGACATACAGTAGTTGTAATGAATATATAATACTACAAATTGCCTCTCAGAAAATATGTATGACAATGTCTTACAGATTTTTTTTTTCTCCTCGTTCATTGTGGTTTCTGATATTGTCAAGTTAATATATATTATTAGGTTAGAGTCATAAACTAGTAAAACACTGCTTTAGGATATATTTCTGCTGTTTTTGTTATAAGTTAATAAAAAATAAAATAAAAAACACTTCTGAAAATTTCAAACATAACAGTTATTTGCTTATTTTTAATTTTTAATAATTTTTGTTAATCTTCCCTCCATCCTGCTGTGGTGGGGGGGGGAAGCTGACAAATAGGTGAAGATGTACTCAGTATCAAATCAGAGAATTGTGGGAATTGTAGTCCCAGATATTGGTCTATATGGTGCTGTAGCAGTGAGTACCTGCAGGGATTTCCTATAGCATATGTATACGCAGACAGACATACACAGACACACACACACATATATATATATAAATGTGTGTACAAAACACTACATACACACACACACATGCTACTCAAAAAATATACACACAGTACATAAAATCTATGCATGTAAATAACAAGCTTCAAATCTGCAAAGCTGAGCAAGATAGAAAGCATTACCCTTGATTAAATTATTGTTATTATTTTATTTCGTAGAAGATTCTTTGGAGAAAATAAATGCAATTAAGCACCTTCTGCAGCCTGGAGTAAGATTTCTACACTTTTCAACTGGGATTTTGGCCCATCCTTCTTGAGCAAACGGCTTCCAGTTCTCTCAGGTTAGGTGGGTGCCAACTGTGAGTTTTAGCTCTTTCCACAGATATTAGACTCACAGAAGACCACTTTGAAACTTTCCAATGTTTTCTTCTCATCCTTTCTTGGAGCTTTTTGAAGTATGTTTCAGATCCTTATCCTGCTGGAGGACCCATGGCCTGCGACTAAGACACAGCTTTCTGATACTGGGCCGTACATTTCACTCCAGAATGTCTTCATAGTCTTCTGATTTCATCGTACCCTGCACAGATTCTAGACACCCAGTGCCAGAGGCAGCAAAGTAACTCTAAAACATCACTGAGTCTCCTGCATGTTTCACAGTAGGGACAGTGTTCTTTTTTTGAAAGTTTCTTTTTTTCCTTCTGTAAATATGGAGTTATTGCTCTACTTTTGTTTCGTCTGTCCAAAGGACACTCTCCCAGAAGGACTGTGGCTTGTCAACATGCAATGTTACAAACTCCAGTCAGCATTTTTTGTGTTTTTCTCTTAAAATACAAGGGTACCAATACTTTCAAATGCAAGGGTACCAATACTTTCAAATGCAAGGGAACCAATACTTTCAAATGCAAGGGAACCAATACTTTCAAATGCAAGGGAACCAATACTTTCAAATGCAAGGGAACCAATACTTTCAAATGCAAGGGAACCAATACTTTCAAATGCAAGGGTACCAATACTTTGGACCACGTCTATATATATATACCTGTATACATGCTGTTGTAAGATTAGAATTAAACACATTCATGAAAACTTGTAGCGGTTACACAAAAACAATTTTAAAAAAAAAGGAAAAGAACACACCAAAAGTTAAAAACACATTTATTTAAATGACAAACTTACTTTAAATACATAATATAGTATTTTACAATATGCTACATACATATAAGAAACTAAATACACATTTACAATATACCCACAATCCCCCAGTTCCTACAGGTTTTTTATTAAAGGTTTATAGTGTACAGTGAAACTGTGTTTGCACATCTATTATTAAAAAACTCAAGTCCTGACTTTACCTGCTTGGTCACTCTTTCCCCCATAGACATCAATAGAGAGAATGTGCTAGAAAAAAACTAACACATGCGATTGCGGAATGAAGATCGCCGTAGCGCAATCCCCATTTATGTCTATAGGGAAAGAAAGTTTATTATAAATCTAACATCCTAACATAAACCCCTAGTCTAAATATGCCTAATCTGCCGCCCCCAGGGGCGGAGCCTGGAGGAGCATGGAGTAGGCAGCTTAGCCCCACAGCTCTACAGCTCTGTGCAGTATAGAGTGAAAAGGAACCACAAAGGAGGACCACACTCCTACCAGCGATCCCAAAGGACATCCAAGCATGCCCAGTACATTACAGAGTAGAAAGTACTAGCTGGCTATTCTGACCGCAACAGAGCTTATGTGCAGACCGGGTCTGGAGGTGTCGCCGCCATCTTAGAGAGCCACGCAGTAACATAGGCTGCAACAGAAGTAGTCCAGGAGGAGATCATGGATACTCAGAGGCAGCTAACAGGGTAGAAGATCTCTCAGAACAGATGTGAGTAACGGCCTTCATAAATAAAGGAAGTTGAACATTAGCAGGGCTCACATACAAAGCAGTCACATGATCGCAGGGCCTCAGATCAAGGATCCTGCTGGGAAGCATGAGGCAGATTATTAATTAATGGAACACAGGGACGATCTGCAGCCATACCCCTCTCTTTTTATTTATTAAATAATAAAACCAGTGCGGTCAGTCCAGATCATGCTACACAGAGGGCGAACTGAGGATAGAGCAAATAAAGAAGCAATAACGCTCACATAGACAAACATCATTGCAAACTATAACAAATTCCTCACTGATGAAGAGACTATTCAGCCCTAGTAATGCATATTAAAGAAATACATTTCCAGCTACTTTACTGGTCTCAAAACTAAACTATGCACAGGCTCCTCTAAGGCCTTAAAGAGTAAACGTATTGCTAAATCCTCCACACTTTTAGTAGCACTTTTGGGGTATACTATATACACACCTTCCTAAACACAAGCTGATTGCTGCTGGCTGATTTTTTAAGGGACAGTTCCTAGAGGTGTGCACTAGCACTACAATCAAAACCTGCAGTGACTGACTACTTTTGGGAAATCTTAAAGCTACACTAGAATAGTTTATCAGGTCACCAAAACCGCATTGTAAAATGTCAGCCAGAAAACTAAATAAACCACCCAAGGGGGGAAAACATCTGCTGCCAGTTTTTTTTTCAAATCCTCAAACGAGTAGAAATCTATAGAAGCCAAGATAATTATGCAGGAAGACGCTAATTCAGACACAAACTGTCTCGCTAAATGAAGACCTCACCCCTGTTACAAAGACAGATATTAAAATGCTGGTCTCAAAGCAAGATATATCTGCTAACTTCGACAAGCTCTGGGAGAAGATGGATGCAATGCAACAGACAGTTACTAACAACTTGGTGGACATTAGGCAGGATATCCAGAAGCTGGGTACACGTGTAGCCTCGTTGGAGGATGGCGAAAACTCAGTGCTGGAAGAAGTGAGCTCACTGTCCCAACAGGTCATCTCTCATTAACAGGAGATCAAGATTATACAGGATAAGATGGAGGATCTTGAGAACCGGAGTCGCAGATGTAACATCAGACTAAAGGGTATACCTGAAACCATAACCCCAAGTGACTTGGAAAAATATCTTAAGCAACTCTTTCAAGCCATCTCAGGACAGACAGAAGAAGACAGATGTAAAGGGCCCACAGGGCTCTAATAGCGAGACCCAAAGGGGAGGCACTTCCAAGAGATGTCATTGTTCGAATGTTCAGGTTCCAGGAAAAAAAAGCTATCTTAATGGCAGCCAGAAAGAATCCGACCTTCAAGTTCCAGGGATCAGTAATCCAATTCTATCAGGATCTGTGTGTATGAACCCTACAGAGGAGGAGTGCCTTGAGACCACTTCCAACGTTACTGAGGAAAAATCAAATCAGCTATCGCTGGGGATTTCCCTTTGCCCTGAGCATCTTGCATAATGGGGTAACATTTATGATTAAAGAAGGGCAAGACATTCCAGAGATTTGTAATCACCTCGGTCTGGAGACCCCTCAACTACCTACTACTCCCCCAGGTAAGGGCGGAGAAGGATCCAGTAAAACACACAGTCCGCCACAGAAACAAGCTTGGACAAGGGTTTCCAAAAAGAAACAGAAAACCTGATCTCTTCTGGGGATCAAAGATTAGATGAACTATCTATCTCCACCTCTCCCTTAGAGAAGACATCTCTCAGATGAGTATTTCAATAACTGATTTATTTTCTTCACAGATATGGCCGACGCTCTAGTAGCAGGCAAATGACTGCTGATAGGTTACACTATCCCATTAGGGGGAAATACACTTATGGCAAGACACTAATAAGAAGGAGGGGAGGGGGACTCAGCCTTGCATCTGGCTATAAGTGTATCTAAAGTCTAGTTAAATCATGGAGATAAATCTCCTAGTTTCAAGCTGTTGTAACGAGAAGACTGAACGACAGAGCTGCAATAAAAATTTGAGTGTGGGGTCAATCTTAAGCTCCATAATATATTGGTTTCTTATTTAATATTTTCAAACCTTAATCTGTTAACTCTTACTGCACAAGTTTTGGTAACTCAGTTTTGTAAAAAAAAAAATTGCAATGTACAAACATGGCATGGGGCAATTAACCTGTATATTATGTATTTTAATACTTTATCACCTAGATAACGAGTTTTGAACGCTATAGGGAAATTAATGAACACAAAAAAGTGGTGTTATTTAATCCCCTATAGCGCAGCCATTCCAAGTTTTAAAAAACCCGGCTTGTGCTACTAAGCTCCATACCGCACCAAAAACAAGCGCTGTTTTGACGTGCCCCTTTTCCCAAAGACATCAATAGGGAGAGTGGGTCAGAAAAAAGTCTAACACCTGCGATCGCAGAAAGAAAAGCACCATAACGCAGCCCCATTGATGTCTATGGGGAAAATAAAAGTTACGTTTAAACCTAACACCGTAACATGAACCCCTAGTCTAAACACCCCTGATCTGCTTCCCCCGACATAGCCGACGCCTGCCTACAGTTATTAACCCCTAATCTGCCGCTCTCGATATCGCCGCCACCTAAATAAAGGTATTATCCCCTAATCTGCTGCTCCCGATATCGTCGCCACTATACTAAAGTTATTAACCCCTATTCCGCTGCACCCCAACATTGCCGCCACTATATTAAAGTTATTAACCCCTATTCCGCCGCTCCCCGACATTGTCGCAACTAAATAAAGTTATTAACCACTAAACCTCTGACCTCCCACATCACTACCCTAAATAAACCTATTAACCCCATAAACCACCAGCCCCCCACATCGCAACAACCTAAATTAAACAATTAACCCCTAAACCTACCCCTAAACCTAACCCTAACCCTACCCCTAAACCTAACCCTAACGCTAATGTAACCCTAACACCACCTAACTTTAACATAATTAAATTAGATCTAAATTAAATTTACAGTTATTAACTAAATAATACCTATTTAAAACTAAATACATACTTACCTGTTAAATAAAACCTAAGCTAGCTACACTATAACTAATAGCTATATTGTAGCTAGCTTAGGTTTTATTTTTATTTTACAGGTAAGTTTGTATTTATTTTAACTAGGTAGACTAGTTAGTAAATAGTTATTAACTATTTAATAACTACCTAGTTAAAATAAATACAAATTACCTGTGAAATAAAACCTAAGCTACCTTACACTAAAACCTAAAATTACAAAAAATAAAAAAACCTACCATTGCAAAAAATAAAAAAGCCTACCATTACAAAAATAAACAAACGAAATTATTTAAAAAAATAAAAATGAATCCTATTCTAATACCCTTTAAAAAAAAAAAAAACACTCCAAAATAAAAAAGCCTAATCTAGAATAAACTACCAAGGGCCCTTGAAAGGGCATTTTGTAGGTCATTGTCCTAAGTTAAACAGCCCTTTTGCTACAAAAAAACCAAACACCCCCTAAAAGTATACAAACCCCCACCCCACTACCAAGGGCCCTTAAAAGGGCCTTTTGTAGGGCATCGCCCTAAAGATATCAGCTCTTTTTGTGAAAAAATACAAATACCCACTAACATTAAAAAAAAACACCCCCCTAAACCCACAAAATGAAAAAAAATATCTAAAAAACCTAAGCTACCCATTGCCCTGAAAAGGGCATTTGTATGGACATTGCTCTTAAAATGGCATTTAGCTCTTTTGATGCCCAAACCCTAATCTAAAAATAAAACCCACCCAAAAAACCCTTGAAAATACCTAATACTAACCCCCGACGATCCACTTACAGTTTTTGAAGTCCCGCTTGAACGATCTTCATCCCGTCTGAGAAGTCCTCATCCAGATGGCGAGAAGTCTTCATCCAGACGGCCTCTTCAATCTTCATCCTGGCAGCGAAGTCCTTATCCAAGTGGCGAGAAGTCTTCATCCAGGCGGCCTCTTCAATCTTCATCCAGGCGGCATCTTCTATCTTGATCCTGACAGCGCGGAGTGGGTCCATTCTGAAGACATCCAGCGCGGAGCATCCTCTTCATACGGTCGCCAACGTACACTGAATCTTCAATGCAAGGTACGCGATTCAAGATGGCGTCCCTTGCATTCCTATTGGCTGAAAGATTTGAATCAGCCAATAGGAATTAGAGCTGCTAAAATCCTATTGGCTGTTAAAGCAGCTCTCATTCTATTGGCTGATTCACCATCCAAAAGAATTCTTCATGATGGACCCGCTCCGTGCCACCGGGATCAAGATAGAAAATGCTGCCAGGATGAAGATTGAAGAGGCCGCCTGGATGAAGACTTCTTGCTGCTTGGATGAGGACTTCGCCGCCGGCATGAAGATTGAAGAGGCCATCTGGATGAAGACTTCTCGCCGGCTGGATGAGGACTTCTCCGCCGGGATGAAGATCGTTCAAGCAAGACTTCAAAAACTGTAAGTGGATTGTCGAGGGTTAGTGTTAGTTTTTTGGGTGTTTTTTTTAGTTGCCCTTTTAAATGCCCTTTTAAAGTCAATGCCCATCCAAATGCCCTTTTAAGGGCAATGGGTATCTTAGGTTTTTGCTAGAATTAGGTATTTTTATTTTCGGGGTTGGTTGGGTGGTGGGTTTTACTGTTGGGGGGGTCTATGTAATTTTTTTTACAGGTAAAAGAGCTGTTTAACTTAGGGCAATGCTCTACAAAAGGCCCTTTTAAGGGCTATTGGTAGTTTATTGTAGGCTAGGGTTTTTTTATTTTGGGTGGGCTTTTTTATTAGATTAGGGCTATTAGTTTAGGTGTAATTATTTTTTATTTTTGATCATTTCGTTTGTTATTTTCTGTAATTTAGTGTTTGTTATTTTTTGTAATTTTTTTTTTTTAATTAGATATTTTGTCATTTTTAATGTTAGGATTTTTTTAATGTGTATTTTAGTATATTTAATTGGTAGTTAGTTTAATTTTAGTTTAATAATTATATTAGTTTAATTGTCTGTTTAAACTTTTTTTTAATTTGACAGGTAAATTTAAATTTAATTTAAGCTAGGGAAATTGTAATTTTAATATAAAGTTAGGCGGGCGTTAGGTTTAGGGGTTACTAGTTTAAATTAGTTTATTGCGATGTGGGGGGGGCATTCGGTTTAGGGGTTAATACTTTAATTTATTATATTTCATTGTGGGGGACTTTCGGTTTAGGGGTTAATAGGTTTATTATAGTGGTGGCAGTGTAGGGCTTAATAACTTTAGTATAGTGGGGGCGATGTGGGCGGACGGCAGATTAGGGGTTAATAATATTTAAATAGTGTTTGCTATGCGGGAGGGGGCGGTTTAGGGGTTAATAACTTTATTATAGGGGTGATGATGTCGGGGAGTGGCGGAATAGGAGTTAATAAATTTTATTAGTGGCGGCGATGACGGGAGCGACATATTAGGGGTTAATAACTTTATTGTAGTGTTTGCGATGTGGGAGGGCCTCGGTTTAGGGGTTAATAGGTAGTTTATGGGTGTTAGTGTACTTTTTAACACATTAGATATGAGTATTATGTTACAGTTTTGTAGCGTAAAACTCATAACTACTGACTTTAGATGGCGTTACGGATCTTAGCCTCCCAGAAAACTCATAATACCAGCGCTATGGGAATCCCATAAAAAAACATAATTTTTAAGAGTGCGGCACTGACTTTGCGTTACAGGCTAAAAGTCTTGCGGTACATCTATACCGACAAGACTTGTAATGGCTGCGTTAGGGAAAATTATGAATTGTGGCCCACAACGCTGCTATTTGAGTCATAACGCTCAACTCGTAATCTAGCTGTATATTTGTTAGACACTGTTTCATGTTTTTTACTTTGTTATGTTACTGTGGTCCATGGCGATAAACAAAAGGTGAGGATAAGTTCAGAGGTGATGGTTAGACAAAGACGATAGATATGATGACTCAGAATATTAGAATAATCTCACATAACGTGAGAGGCCTTAACACTGACATCAAGCGAGAAACAGCACTAACCCACTATTCTAAAATAAGAGCAGACCTTATACTACTTCAGGAAACCCACTTTACCAGAGATATAATCCCCAAATATTGGTCTAAAAATGTTCCCTTACACTATCACTCGAGTACTAACACAAAAAAGAGGGGAGTATCCATCCTTATACATCAGTCTCTTCAATTTCACACAGATGAGGTAATATCAGATCCAATGGGCAGATACTTGATAGTCAGGGGGAGAATTCAAGACACCGAAGTCACTATCTGCAATGTATACGCCCCCAATGAGAAGCAAGACACATTTTTTAGACAGATTTCACAATTGTTGACACAATGGTCCCAATCGATAATCATCCTGGCAGGAGATTTCAACATTTCACTCTCACCCTACACATCACAGACGGTCACTAAAATTACTAATAAACAACACAGACATAACAATATTGCAAAATCAATTAAAGGCTCCTTATCTATGCATAATATTCTAGACTCGTGGGAAGCTAAATATGGAGTCACGCAAGACTACACTTAAATCATATTCCAGATTGGATTATATTTTTGTAAGCCAAACACTTATCCCAAATATTTTATCCTCAACTATTCATCCGTGTGTGTGGTAGGACCACTCTATGGTACAAGTAGAGCTCACGGGTATAATACATACACATAGACAACGCTCCTGGACATTTGACCCAACCATACTGAAATCTCTACTCAATTACATGAAGTTTTCCAAAGTCTTAAAATAATTCTGGATAATAAACAAGGACACAACTACTAATCCTACTAATACATGGGCGGCTCATAAGCCGTATCTCAGGGGTATACTAATAAAAGAGAAATCGATATCAATAAAAGGACAAACGCCACACTAAATAGGCTTGAAACAGAAATCAGGGAACTAGATAAACTACATCAACAAACACTATCTACATCCACCTTTAAGCTACTTCAAACAAAAAGGAAAGTCTTAGCTAAAATTCTCGATTAGAGCTATCCAGATGTTAAAAGCCCACTACTATTTATACTCCAACAAGCCTGACAGATATGTGGCCCACAAGTTGAGATAGAGGGTTAAGAACTTCTCTATCCCAATCTTACAAAAAAAAGGATAGCTCCTATACCTCCTACCCACAAGAACTAGCCAACATATTTGCAGATTATTATGACACTTTATATGACGGACATAAGGTAGAACAGACATCTCATACACATGCAGTACTTAGGCAATTTCTCACCAAGGGTAACCTATGTAAATTAAGCCAACAAGAGAGGGAGGAGTGTAATGCAGAGATTATGGCAGGGGAGATAATGTTGGCAATTAAAGACTTAAAGCCGGGGAAAGCGGTGGGACCTGATGGGTACCCCAGAGAATACTATAAATTATTTAAGAAATAATTAGTCCCTTATCTGCAGACATTTTGCAATGATGTGATGCAGAGTAATGAGATATCAGCAGATATGTTAAGGGCAAAAATTGTAGTAATCCCTAAAGCGGGCAAGAATCCTGAGAAATGTCAAAGTTATAGAACAATATCATTAATCAACCAAGATATTAAAATACTTACAAAGATCTTGGCCAATAGACTCAAGAAAATCGTTCAGCAGTTAGTCTACCCTGACCAAGTTGGTTTCTTGACAGACAGCAAAGCTCTAAACAACTTAAGGAGAACCATAGCATTGATGGATTATCTGGTTGCTATTAAAACACCTTCCCTGCTCCTGTCTCTGGATATAGAGAAGGAGTTTGATAGGGTAGATTGGACATACCTGAATACCATATTGACAGGGGGCATTCATGAAGGCCATAAGTGGAATATACTCAAACCCGACGGCATTTATTGGGCGGCAGGGTTTCAATTGAGATCGATTAATATTTTAAATGGCACACGTCAGGGTTGCCCACTGTCGCCAATTGTGTTTGCCCTTTGTGTTGAACCACTTTCTGCATACATTAGGAATACACCAGAAATCTCAGGGGTTAAAAATGAAAGACTCGGAATTAGACATGTGCATTAGAACAAATTCATAATTCGGCCGAATTTTGGACCATTCGGATGCATCCGAATTTCTGAATCGGCACATCCCAAAAAATTCTGAAAAATATCCTGAAAATGAATAAATTAGTTTCCAAATTTTCAGATCCATTATTCATATTTTGAATTTTTCATTGGTCCTAAACCACAGTTCCCCGACACTAACTCTAAGTCTATGATAAAGCTATTAATCCCTAAACCACCGTTCCCCAACATCGCCGACACAAACTAAACCTATTTACCCCTAAACTGCCGTCCCGAAACATCACCGACACAAACTAAACCTATTAAACCCTAAACCACACACCCCCACATCGCCAACATGAACTAAACCTATTAACCCCTAAACCATAAGCCCCCCACATCGCCAACACAAACTAAACCTATTAACCCCTAAACCGCACCCCCCCACATCGCCAACACTAACTAAACCTATTAACCCCCAAACCGCCGTTCCCAAACATCGCCAATACTAACTAAACCTATTAACCCCTAAACCGCCGGCCCCCACATCGCAACAACCTAAATTAAACTTTATTAACCCCTAAACCTAACACCCCCTAACTTTAAACCTAACCCTAACTATAACCCTAAACCTAACCCCAACCATATACCTAACACCCCCTAACTTTAACATAATTAAAATATAACTAAATTAAAGTTAAAAATATTAACTAAATAATACCTATTTAAATCTAAATACAAAGTAACTTACCTGTGAAATAAAACCTAAGCTAGCTACAATATAACTAATAGTTAAATTGTAGCTAGCTTAGGTTTTATTTTATTTTTATTTCACAGGTAAGTTATTTATTTAAATAAACTTCTGTGAAAAGGAATCACAAACAAGGGTGCCTCCTAGTGTAACACTGATGATATGTGAGATTGGTAAATACTTATCAAAACATACTCACAAGTGTGGCAGCACCCAATTGTGCTTAGTAGGGTATACTGGGAACTCTCAGTGTCCCAGCTCACTGATCCAAAGAGCAGGGGAAATCCTATTGACTGCTCCTATTGCTGTGAGCTGGATAATTAAAGCTCAGACTTCCAAAAATCTCAAAATATAAGATTTTATTTTACAAATTTGTTTTAAAAAACATGTACCCTACGTATATTAAAAAACAGTAGCGCAACGCGTTTCTCATCTCTCCTGGCTGTTTCCTCAGGCTTCTGCTAGTTCTCTGGAAGTACTGGTTTTTAAATGAAAGACTATCCAATTACTGTAATGCTCGTGGGATACTCCTCTATCAGACCAAACTCGGCCAGTATTCTTGTTATCCCAGCATCGAGCCGGAATGATAGGGAATATCCCAGAGCAGAGAAAGTTAGTGAGATGAGGAAGGCGGCACTCACCACAGGCAGGACAGTCCCCAGCGGCAACAGCAGAGCAGTCAAAGGATGAACCACAAAAATGGTCAGGCAGGCAGGGTCTGGCAACAGCAAAGCAGTCCAAGGATAAACCACTAGAATGGTCAGGCAGGCAGGGTTTGGCAACAGCAAAGCAGTCCAGCAGTTTAAGGGTTATGGCAGGTAGAGTAGTCAGACAGGCAGGTTCAGCAACAGTTATCAATCCAGCAGTGTAAGGGTTAAGGCAGGTAGAGTAGTCAAACAGGTAGGTTCAGCAACAGTAATTAATCCAGCAGTTTAAGGGTTAAGGCAGGTAGAGTAGTCAGACAGGCAGGTTCAGTAATGATATTAGGCACAAGAAAGAATGATCTGTCACACCCAGGAGCACACAAAGTAATACCTATACTTGCGCAGTGACAGATCGTTCTAAAAACATTTAAATAGGCGCAGATTCACGCCACTGAGCTACAACCGGCATCCTTAGCGTGCAGCGATGACGACAGCGCCAAACGCATCCAGAGCCGACACTGCCCCTGACAACGAGCAGGGAAGGAGACGCTGCGCCCCTAGCAATGGCTAGAGCAGCGCGGCCTGACAATCACCAAACATTTAGATACCCCATTCACTAATACAGGTGTGTTACCTTAATTACCTCTTCCCTTAAAACCACAACTTATTCTCCTAATGTCAGATGTTATGTTAGATTAATTTGTATACAATATTATCACAAATGAATAATTCACAATCCTATCAATGATAACTTAATAAAAAATATATATTCATATAACCATAATAACTGTTAAACAGTCCACATAGATATTTACAAATCTACTATTCTTCAGATGTTATAATCATGTCCCCCATCATGTGCTTGATATCTGTCATTAACCCCTTAATGACCGCAGCACTTTTCCATTTTCTGTCCGTTTGGGACCAAGGCTATTTTTACATTTTTGCGGTGTTTGTGTTTAGCTGTAATTTTCGTCTTACTCATTTACTGTACCCACACATATTATATACCGTTTTTCTCGCCATTAAATGGACTTTCAAAAGATACCATTATTTTCATCATATCTTATAATTTACTATAAAAAACATTATAAAATATGAGGAAAAAATGGAAAAAAACACACTTTTTCTAACTTTGACCCCCAAAATCTGTTACACATCTACAGCCACCAAAAAACACCCATGCTAAATAGTTTCTAAATTTTGTCCTGAGTTTAGAAATACCCAATGTTTACATGTTCTTTGCTTTTTTTGCAAGTTATAGGGCCATAAATACAAGTAGCACTTTGCTATTTCCAAACCACTTTTTTTTCAAAATTAGCGCTAGTTACATTGTGACACTAATATCTTTCAGGAATCCCTGAATATCCATTGACATGTATATATTTTTTTTTTCGAAGACATCCCAAAGTATTGATCTAGGCCCATTTTGGTATATTTCATGCCACTATTTCACCGCCAAATGCGATCAAATAAAAAAAATTGTTCACTTTTTCACAAATTTTTTCACAAAGTTTAGGTTTCTCACTGAAATTATTTACAAACAACTTATGCAATTATAGCATAAATTATTGTAAATGCTTCTCTGGGATCCCCTTTGTTCAGAAATAGCAGACATATATGGCTTTGGCGTTGCTTTTTGGTAATTAGAAGGCTGCTAAATGCCACTGCGCACAATACGTGTATTATGCTCAGCAGTGAAGGGGTTAATTAGGGAGCATGTAGGGAGCTTCTAGGGTTAATTTTAGCTTTAGTGTAGTGTAGTAGACAACCCCAAGTATTGATCTAGGACAATTTTGGTATATTCCATGCCACCATTTCACCGCCAAATGCGATCAAATTAAAAAAAACATTAATTTTTTCACAATTTTAGGTTTCTCACTGAAATTATTTACAAACAGCTTATGCAATTATGGCACAAATGGTTGTAAATGCTTCTCTGGGATGCCCTTTGTTCAGAAATAGCAGACATATATGACTTTGGCGTTGCTTTTTGGTAATTAGAAAGTCGCTAAATGCTGCTGCGCATCACACGTGTATTATGGCTAGCAGTGAAGGGGTTAATTAGGTAGTTTGTAGGGCGCTTGCAGGGTTAATTTTAGCTTTAGTGTAGAGATCAGCCTCCCACCTGACACATCCCACCCCCTGATCCCTCCCAAACAGCTCCCTTCCCTCCCCCATCCCACAATTGTCCCCGCCATCTTAAGTACTGGCAGAAAGTCTGCCAGTACTAAAATAAAAGTTTTTGGGGTTTTTTTTAAAAGAAAAAAAAAAAGCATGTTTACATATGCTGTGTTTAGGATCCCCCCTTAACCCCCAACCTCCCTGATCCCCCCCAAAACAGCTCTCTAAGCCTCCCCCTCAGCCTTATTGGGGGCCATCTTGGGTACTGGCAGCTGTCTGCCAGTACCCAGTTTGAACAATCAAATGTTTATTTTTTTATTTTTTTTTATTTTTTCTGTAGTGTAGCTCCCCCCCCCCACGCACCAACCCCCACCACCTAAATTACACCTAATGGGTTTTTTTTTTTACATTAAATGTCCCACTTTTATTTAGCTTTGGGACAGATTTTTCCTGTAGTGTAGCGGCTCCCACCCGCTCCCTCCCCGTGCACGCGCCTGCCCCCTCGTGCACGTGCGCGCGCCCGCGCGCTCCCCCAGTCTTCCCCGCCCACGATCCCGCCCCCCTCCACATGACCAGGGCCATCGATGGCCGCCACCCACCTCCCATACCGGCTCCCACCCACCAACGATACCGGCCATCGATGTCCGGTGCAGAGAGGGCCACAGAGTGGCTCTCTCTGCATCGGATGGCCGTAAAAGGTTATTGCAGGATGCCTCCATATCGAGGCATCACTGCAATAACCGGAAAGCAGCTGGAAGCGAGCAGGATCGCTTCCAGCTGCTTTCCACACCGAGGACGTGCAGGGTACGTTCTCAGGCGTTAACTGCCTTTTTTCTGAGGACGTACCCTGCACGTCCTCGTCATTAAGGGGTTAAATAACCTTTTTTAATAACCATGATCAGAATTACCAAGAATCTTGTGTAGAGATATTTTAACGGCATAGATGTTACCTGCCCTCATTGGCTAGCTGAGTCAAGCCTTTATGCATGTCGCAAAAATACAAATGTATCCGTTATTGCTTGAAAATAACCATGTATTATTCTAGTGATAGAGTCTATGAGGCCTATTTATCATATGTCTGTCGGACCTGATCCGACAGTGCGGATCAGGTCCGACAGACATCGCTGAATGCGGAGAGCAATATGCTCTCCATATTCAGCATTGCACCAGCAGCTCTTGTGTGCTGCTGGTGCAACGCTGCTCCCTGCAGACTCGCGGCCAATTGGCCGCAAGCAGGGGGGTGTCAATCAATCCGATCGTACTTGATCGGGTTGAATTCCAGCGATTCCTGTCCACCTCATCAGAGCAGGTGGACAGTGTTATGAAGCAGCGGTCTTTAGACCGCTGCTTCATAACTGGTGTTTCTAGGGAGCCTGCAGGCTCGCCAAAAACACGGGACCTCAAGCTCCGTATGGAGCTTGATAGATAGACCCCTATGTGTGTGAGTGAATGATATAGTGCTCATTTTGTGAATACTACGAAAATGTAAGTGTCTAAAGGGGTTTATATACAAAAATGTTAATTGTGCGGACCT
The DNA here is from genome assembly GCF_027579735.1 of Bombina bombina. NCBI lineage: Eukaryota > Metazoa > Chordata > Amphibia > Anura > Bombinatoridae > Bombina > Bombina bombina. Next base: position 1,166,744,360 of record NC_069499.1, read on the forward strand.
TTAATGGTCACGCTTCTAATCCCCCCCCCAAAAAAATACTTGCAATATTTACCAGTTATTAGTGTTAATAAGATGTTTCACCATTGTTATTTATGTGTGATCGTGGCACTAGTGGTGTGTATTGTGCTACATTATGTGCCTAACCTATGTGTAGGATTATTAGGTATGTCATTATAAAAATTATAGTGTATTACCCTAACCGTATAAATTATTGCATCTATATAAAGATGTGAATGGGAGTGTCAAGGTGTTCATAATTCTAGTGTTGTGTCAAATAAAAATTTCAAGGGAGGGATAGTGAGGAGTGTACTCCAACTCTATCTAATACTATATTAAAGGTACATCTTTGCTATGTGTTATTCAAAAATCTCAAAGTCTAAAATAATATATCTAACAAATTTGCTAAAAAAAAATAAATTCTAAAACTAAGGAGTGTATAATCAATAGAATGGTCTATAATTGATGTGACCAGTATGTAAGTTATGGCACACTATCTACATAGGGCACATGTTGTGCTCTTTTGTTTTTTAAAACGAATTTGTAAAATAAAATCTTAGCTTTAATTATCCAGCTCACAGCTATAGGAGCAGTCGAAAGGATTTCCCCTGCTCTTTGGATCAGTGAGCTGAGACACTGAGAGTTCCCAATACGCCCTACTAAGCACAATTTGGTGCTGCCACACTTTTGAGTATGCTTTGATAAGTATTTACCAATCTCACATATCATCAGTGTTACACTAGGAGGCACCCTTGTTTGTGATTCCTTTTCACAGAAGTCTATTGGAGCGAGCAGTGTTTTTACACAAGGAGTAGTCATCAATTATCATTTCCTGATCCAGGGAAGGGATCCATACAGAGTCCTTGGAAAGACATAGAATACCATTGGACTTTTTTTTAGACATTACTTAAACCTATTTGGGTTTATGTTCATAGGTGTTAATATTTACACCTTTTTATTTTCAAGTTGGTATCTTATTCTGTGTTTTTATTTTATTTTTAATGATTTTTTTTTCTTTTTTCAGTTTAATTATTAATAGTATTTTTGTTTATTATTTTTTATAGATTGTTGATTTTTACTATATTATCTTTATCACTTTACTTTGTGCAGGAGACAATTGAGTATCATAATCAAACCAGGTGATTAGTAAATAGCGCCCCCTAGAGTTGTAGCATTTCTTTTTGTTATCAACAGTTAAAGTTATTTATTTTAACTAGGTAGACTAGTTAGTAAAAAATTGTTATTTACTATTTACTAACTACCTAGTTAAAATAAGGTAGACTAGTTAGTAAAAAATAGTTATTTACTATTTACTAACTACCTAGTTAAAATAAGGTAGACTAGTTAGTAAAAAATAGTTATTTACTATTTACTAACTACCTAGTTAAAATAAATACAAACTTACCTGTGAAATAAGAATACAACCTAAGCTGCCTTACACTAAAAGCTAACATTACAAAATAGAAAACCTACCATTACAAAAAATAAAAAACACTAAAATTACAAAAATAAAAATCCTTCCATTACAAAAAATAGCAAACGAAATTATCCAAAACAATAAAAATTATTCCTATTCTAATACCCCTTTTTTTAAAAAAAACAAAAAAACATCCCAAAATAAAAAATCCCTAATCTAAAATAAACTACCAAGGGCCCTTAAAGGGGCCTTTTGTAGGCCCTTAAAAGGGCCTTTTTTATGGCATTGCCCTAAAGAAATCAGCTCTTTTCCTACAAAAGAAAAACGCAACCCCCCCCCCAAACCCACAAAATAAAAATAATGTTAAACCTAATCTACCCATTGCCCTGAAAAGGGCATTTGTATGGGCATTGCCCTTAAAAGGGCATTCAGCTATTTTGCTGCCCATTAAAAACACCCCAAAACAAAAAGAAAACATTACACAAAATAACAAAGTATCCAAAATAATAACAATTCTAATTCTAGTACCCATTTAAAAAAAAAACACCCCAAAATAAAAGAAACCTTATCTATAATGAACTACCAATAGCCCTTAAAAAGGCCTTTTGTAGGGCATTGCCCTAAAGAAATCAGCTCTTTTTCTAAAAAAAAAAATGCAAAGACCCACTAAAATTACAACTCCCCCCCAAACCCACAAATTAAAAAAATAAAATAATTATCTAAAAAAAACCTAATCTACCCATTGCCCTGAAAAGGGCATTTTTATGGGCATTGCCCTTAAAAGGGCATTCAGCTCTTTGTCTTGCCCTTAAAAGGGCATTCAGTTCTTTCATGAACTGCCCAACACCTAATCTAAAAAAAAAACACCCCAAAAAACCTTAAAAAAAAACCTGACACTAACCCCTCCTTAGGTACTCACAGTTGATGAAGTCCCGCTTGAACGATCTTCATCCCGGAGACTCCATCTTCATCCATCGTGGGACCAGCATCTTCTTCATCCCTGCGGAGGTGGAGCGGTCGGATGCACGGAGGCGGAGGTCCAAGGCGGAAGTCCATCAATCCGACGTGGAGGTCCTCTTCATGCAATCGTCCGCCGCACACTGAGGATTGAAATGCAAGGTACCCCTTTTATACTGGGGGTACCATTGCATTCCTATTGGCTGAAAATTTTAAATCAGCCAATAGGAATTAGGGCTGCTAAAATTCTATTGGCTGTTCATATCAGCCAATAGAATTTAAGCAGCTCTCATTCTATTGGCTGATTTGAATCAGCCAATAGAATAAACCGAAATTACACTACACTACGAAAAAAAAAAAATCTAACATTACCAATTTTTTTTTTTTAGATTAGGGCTTTTTTTATTTTTTTATTTTAATGGGCAGTAAAATAGCTGAATGCCCTTTTAAGGTCAATGCCCATACAAATGCCTCTTTAGGGGCAATGGGTAGCTTAGGATTTTTTTTAGACTTAGGTTTTTTATTTTGGGGGTTGGTTGGGTGGGGGGGGTTAGATAATTTTTTAAGTAAAAGAGCTGTTTAAATAGGGCAGTGCCCTACAAAGGCCCTTTCCAGGGTTATTGGTAGTTTATTGTTGTAGGGGGTGTTTTTATTTGGGGGAGCTTTTTTGTTTTTTTAGGGCTATTAGAATTGGTGTCATTTTTATTATTTTGGATAATTTCATTTATTATTTTTTGTAATTTTAGTGTTTTTTTTATTTTTCATAATTTTAGTGTTTGTTTTTGTATGTTTTTTTGGTAATGTTAGATTTTTTTTATTTTTTCGTAGTGTTAGGTTTTTTTAAATTTGTAAAAAAAAATCGTAGTGTTAGGTTATTTTAATCTTGTAATTTAGTTTTTTTGTAGTTTATTTTATTTTATTAAAATAGTTATGTTAGGTTTATATAGTTTAATCTTATTTTTCTTTATTTCACAGGAAAGTTTTTATTTATTTTAAGATAGTTATATTGGAAATTTAATTTAAAGTTAGGGGGGTGTTAGGTTTAGGGGTTAATGGTTTAATTTAGTGATTTGCGATGTGGGGTTCGGCAGTTTAGGAGTTAATAGGTTTATAATAGTAGTAGGGATGTGGGGGGCCAGCGGTTTAGGGGTTAATAGCTTTATATAGTGTTGGCTATGTGGGTGGGTGGTGGATTAGAAGATAATAAGTTTAATATAGTATTAGCAATGCGGGAGGGTGGCGGTTTAGGGGTTAATAGGTAGTTTATGGGTGTTAGCTAGTGTACTTTGTAACATTTTAGTTATGAGTTTTGTGAAACATTTTTGTTTTGCAAAATCCATAACTACTGGTCTCAGATCGTGGAATGGATCACAGCGGTATAGACCATAATGCAAGCTTTTTAGCCGGAATTCACAAACTGTAATATGGCGCTATGCAAATCTTGCACTCAAAAGCTATACCGCCGCAACTTGTAATACGGGAGACCTGCCATTCCAGGCGCAATGGCCAATTTTTCAGCGGTATAGCCATACCACACCATACCGCAAAACTTGTAATCTAGGTCATTGGTATTTGGTAGCTGAAGTAGTTTTTGTGCCACTTGACCTTTAACCATCTCAGAAGTGAGAGCTGACCCACAAATATTGATAGCAATGGTCACCACAAAATGTAGGGTTTTTTTCCCTTAAAACATCAAAATCATGTGCTTCCTTATCCAGAATTATTTAATGGTCTTACACATCTTATTTGTACATTATAGTCAAACCCAGAATCCAGATAATATTTCTAAAAAAAAAAAAAAATTCTAGCCAGTGTATAGATGGTACAAACCAAAAAAACAAAAACCTAAAATAAACAGTGTAAATAGTGACTGGCTGCAAGTACCCTCTGTCACTCATTAACATAAAATCCAAACCAATATTGTTGCAAACAAGAAATTGGGCTTCTTTGTCACTTGACTGGTCATTTCTGACTAAGAAGATGTCTAGGTTGTCTATTGATAAACAACCATCAATTGTCTTTTCTGTAACTAATAATCATTATTCCTGTTCCAATCTTATCTCATAGGGTAGAAATATGTTTTACAGCCTTAAGAGAAACAAGAAAACTAATGTTCGTTAGCTTGTGAATGTTACTGAATGTACATTAAAAAACCTTCTGGGGAAAAAAGCATTACAAATGTTCTTACTTATAGCAATTTGTAATAGTTATTGCTGAGCTCTTAATAAAAGAGGAAGAAAGCAGGAGATTGAATCAAACATTCTACTAGCCTGGGGACTGGCGTCATATGGCCATGTTTATATCTGAGAGTTATCACAGCAAATGACTCCAGGCTCCAGATGAAAGGCAACAAAGCAACTCATTGGCCATTTTTATAATGGAGCACAAAAGCTCAATAAGCCCTCTGTGTACAACAATGTACCTGCTCCTTTGATAATGATATCCAAAACTAAAAGATTGACAGCGCTCCGTGGAATCCTGCTGTTTGATACAGTGGGGAATTAACATGAAAAACAGCCTGTAGCTAATAACAGCAAGGAAACAAGTTTATGGAAACGGAATTCTCTCTTTAGCAACACTTATTTACATTTCATGAGTACATTCTAACAATAATGTTGTTACATTTGCAATATACTCACTACATCATGCATCTATACATTGCAATATTGTATTTAAATTGAAATGTAAATCTGTCTTCTCTGGTTGTTCACTGAAAACACAAGATGCAAATGTTTGACCATTCTCTTTTCTGCTCATTAAAGAAACAGTGTTCTATCTCCTTATTTCTCTCCAAATCAACAAGCAACCATTTGTGAGTGCATTATATTAGCCCTGTTTACCACTGGTAATTAAAGGGATTCTAAACCCAAAATGTTTATTTCATGATTCAGGTAGAGCATGCAATTTCAAGCAACTTTCTAATTTACTCTTATTTTCAATGTTTCTTTGTTCTCTTGATATCTTTCTTTTTTTTAAAAAAGCAGGAATGTAAAGCTTAGGAGCCGGCCAATTTTAGGTTCAGACCCTGGACAGCACTTGCTTATTGGTGGCTACAGTTAGCCACCAGTAAGCAAGAATAACCTAGTTTCTGAACCAAAAATGGGCCGTATAGTGATAACTTTTACTAGAAGAATTTTTGCCAGTACATCTATATTGCAGGTATGTTTCTATGCAAAGATATAATTCATCTATGTGTATTTATATTTTGACCAGAATGTTCCCTTAAAGGGACACTGAACCCGATTTTTTTTCTTTCGTGATTCAGATTCTAATTTACTTCTATTATCAAATTTTCTTTATTCTCTTGGTATCTTTATTTGAAAAGCAAGAATGTAAGTTTAGATGCCGGCCCATTTTTGGTAAACAAGCTGGGTTGTTCTTGCTGATTGGTGGATAAATTCACCCACCAATAAACAAGTGCTGTCCAGGGTTCTAAACCAAAAATAGGCTGGTTCCTTAGCTCAGATGCCTTCTTTTTCAAATAAACATAGCAAGAGAATGAAGAAAATTTGATAATAGGAGTAAATTAGAAAGTTGCTTAAAATCTGAATCACGAAAGAAAAAATGTGGGTTCAATGTCCCTTTAATATAAATGTATTAATATATTTAAATGCCACTTGGCAACTTTGACTTCTGCATTTGGGCCTGATGTTCAAAACCTCTCCGCTCAGGTGAGATAATCTAAAATGATCCTCCAGCACTGCAAGATTCCTAGTGAAATTTTCAAAAGCAAGAGTTTGCTATAATTCTCCAAGAGGCGTTCTCTGCATTTCTGTATGTGAAAGAGAAGCAAGCCCAGTGCACTGCATGACATGAGAAATCTGCTGCATTTACACTTTGTGCTTTGTTTTAAATATTACTTCACTTCAGATTAAATGCACTTTCTATTTTGTATTTTATTTTGCATACATGTATTAAGAATTTTGATTTTACTAATTATGTGTGTGCATTGATTTGTTCTGTGTAACTTTAACAACTTAGGATCATTCTTTGTATATTTATGTGTATATTTTACAAATTACATTGCACTTTGCATTTCTTCTCAGCTTCAATTTCCCAGAGATCTTTATTACTTTCTGTAGGCCAGATAATCAAGCATTCTCTAGTTTGGAGACATATTATCATGCAGACTTCACTTATCTTTCTAAGAAAAAGGGCAGAACCTGAAAGTCCCAGAGAGATGAGAGCTGCCTTCCATAGAAAGTAATTAAGCTCTCTTGGATACACAATCTCACATAGGAGAATAAACTGGAGAACACCTGGGGTAGATATAAAGGCTCAGTTTGCATCAATTACAAATTGACATGTTTTCACTACAATTTAGCTTGCTTTTGTCTATGTTTTAAAATTACGCAAACTTCACCTGCAAACAGCTGGCAAGATAAAACAGTTTTGCTCAAAATGCAAAAAACAGCTTGCTCAAAATACACAAATAATTTCACAGGAATTGTGAGAGTGCTTTAGACATACCATGGGAACTTTCCCATTCAACCCAGGGAACTGCCCTGTGCCTCCCATTTTCTGAAACTGTAAGTTTTAGTTTTACAAGGGAGCAAATCCAAATTGCAATGTAATTTGTAAAAGATACACAGAAATATACAAAGTCTGATCCTTATTTGTTAAAGTAACACAGAAACTATATTGCATTGGGCTTGTCTCCTTCATATACAGAAATGAGAGCAATCCAGCAGGGCTGGAGTGTACCGCCCTTTTTCTTTTTAGCATTTAGTGAATTTAGCCTCTGTGAAGTCTGCACTACAATTTTTCTCCAAGCTAGAGAATCCTTTGATCATCAGGCCCTTAAAAGGACAGTTTGCACCTTAGTCATCTTAAAGTCTTACTTTAGATTAGTCTGCAAATAGCCTCCTGCACCCTGTCTATATCATGCAGCAGGAACGATAATAAAAGTTATTTTAAAATGAACATTGTTTCTGGACACTTTAAAATGGCTGACATCACTATCTGGGCTGCATTAAAGGCTCACTAGTTACAAAAGACTCACTAGTTAGCTTCAACAGACTGTCAATGCTATCCAGCAGAATGCCTAGATGTAGCCTAGATCTTGATGTCATCAGTGGGCAGAGCTTGGCAGCCATTTTAAAGTGGCCAGAAACAATATTCATTTGAAAATAACTATTTTACCATTCCTGCTGCATGATATAGAAAGAGCTGCAGGAGAATATGTGCAGCTTAATCTAAGGTAAGACTTTAAGATGACTAAGGTGTAGACTGTCCCTTTAATATCAGATGGACGTGATAAGACAATTTGAAGACAGTTGTAACTGTTATTTATGGATAGCCAACTTCATATAGTACTACTAGCAACTTAGCATTTTTTTAAAAAACCAACTTAAACCCTCTCAAGGTAAAAAATCGATACAAAGTTCAACTTTTCAACTGGTTTGTAAGAGTGGTTCTAGAACTTTAGGGAAGGGAAACACCTTCCCTAAAAAGGGGGCAGGAGGATGGGGACTAATTCAGAAAGGTTTATATAAAAGACAAAAAGCAAGAGGACCATAACATTAGAAGTACAAAAAGTTTGTTTTTTATGGTGCAAAGTCCATAAACAATAAAGTTTCAGGCTACGCCATCTCATAATTACGCTTCATACAAAATGGCAAAGTACATGTTTATAGCATAACTTCATTCATTTGTTAAATATATGTAACTGATAGTTGTTTTCAAAGGTAATTATAATCACTACTGGGAATAATTACAAAATTACAAAATTCCTCAAGCAACATTTATTGATAAATATGCAAACGGCATCTTTATTTCAATTAATACTGCCAACTTTATAAATAGCCAAACAATATGCACAGTTGATTCAAATCGTGCTACAGATCATTACAGCAAGTTAAATTCACAGAAATAAATGTAAATCATAATCCCCGTTCAGAATTTTGAATGTTGACATAACATATTATCAAAAGCGATTGCCACTAGGGATAAGGATTACCTTTCAATAGAAACCGCCGGTTACATATGTAGGTTGCTATTTTATATGTAGCATGATTAAGAGTGAGACACAGGCCAAAAATCTTTTGTTATAGTTTTTTTTTTTTTACTGTTTATTAGTGGTGCTGTTACTTTTTGTCTTTTAAATTATCTAAGTTGGGATGAGCAGAGATTCCATTAGCAATGTGCACACTGTTATGTTTAATTTAATTGTGTATTTTTTTCTGAAAGGTCTATGGGCAGAGTTGTAGGTGTTCCACGAGTGGTTTAGGGTGTGGCTAGGCTGTGGGGAGGAGCAATTATCACCCTCCCCCTTAGCCATACAAGCACAATGTGGGTACAATTTAAGAGATTAGGAATGCACCCCATTAGTGCCACATCTAAATTATTTATGATGTAGTAAACAAGGAAGTACTTATTTTTAATTGGACAGTAAAATGAAGAATAAACTTTCATGATTCAGAGAGACAATGCAATTTTAAACAACTTTTACCATTTTACTTCTGTTATCAAATTTTCTTTATTCGCTGGGTATCCTTTGTTGAAGATCATATCTAGATAGGTTTAGGAGCATCAATGCATTACTGGGAGCTAGCTAATGATTGGTGGTTGCACATATATGTATTTTGCCATTAGTTCAACAGATGTGTTCAGCTCCTGTGTGCTGCTGCTCCTGAATCTAGCTTTATTCTTCAACAAAGGATACCAAGAGAACAAAGTAAATTTGATAATAGACGTACATTGCATGGTCTATCTCAATCACAAAAGTTTTATTTTGACTTTACTCTCCCTTTAATAGCAGCAGAGAAGATGCCAGACTGCAACAAAACAATCGTACAACATCCTTGTGAGCAACCTTCACTTAGATCAAAATATAGTATCAGTATTACATGAGAAACAGCTATTACAAGCAAATGCATATTTCCAATTCAGTGCACAGAACATGAGACAAACCACAGCAGGAGTCCTAATCAGTGAAAAAAATGGATATGTGAATAAATGCTCAATTAAATCACAAAGCATTTTTTTTTATATCATTTTTTTTTTCTTAAAATAGTTTGAAGTTTAACTTTCTCTGTTGTTTAATAGGCAAAATTAAATTTCATTTTAGTTCTGAATATGGAATAAAAAGGAAAAGCTATGAAAACAAAACAAAAAACAATAGGGCTCTTGAGATTAGATGACAACCATGGAGCCAATCTAATTTGACCTTATTACTGGATACAATGTAGACTTAAAACGGATGTAAAAGTAATTAAGTCATTTTTTAATTGCTCCAGCTATGTACTATAGTGTGTTCTTTTCTGTAAACAAATGGATGTTTCTGTGCTAAAAATGATTTACTACGTGTCCATCATACAGTTGCTGTTACTAGTCAGTTTTGCACAAATGTACTTCTTGCTAGTTGCAAAACCAAAATAAACAACAACTTAAAGGGACATGAAACACATTCAGATTGTTATATAGAATGCTTAACTATGCATAATAAGACAACTCTGCAATATACTGTCATTTTTTATTTTGCCCCCTTTTCCTTTTTAAAGTTTAAACAATTGTGGGGTTTTCAGCTCTAAAAACCGGGAGTGCACAATGTAAAATTTACAAGCCTAACTCTGCTAAATACCTTTCCATAATTGGCCCTAGAAAAGCGGTTCAGATAAAATGGAACTTATTGCGAATGACTAGGATCTAGAATCATCTGCTCCAGTAACATATGATAAATTGTCTGTTCCAAATAAGTCACTTGGGGGGGCCAAGTATGACCATTGACAATCAAGATGATAATGCACTCCTACAAAATTCACACTCACCTAGTATGTTAAATTATTGTAAGACTGAAGACAAATATTGTAATCACAATTTATAACAGTTTATGTCCCCTTTTTTATGTAAAAAAAATATTTTAACATATTTTAATAGTGTTCATTCCTACCCATAGTGGATGTATAAGAATTTTTATTAATGCATCTGAAGGTTTCCATAGTCAGCAATCTGCTTTCTCTCCCTCTGCTACACTTTATTTATGGAAAAGGGAAAGGAAAAAGAAGTAGATTTCTGCAACACTTTAGCCTAGATTCAATGCAAGTCCTATAAGGGAGTCACTATGAAACAGTAGCAACAAAGTATTTTGTATAGTGGATCTATTTTGTAAGTGATTCATACTTAAACCATTTCCATTCAGTGACAGCTCACTTCTTGTGGATCACTAAGTAATAGCAGTACATATTACAGAGGTACCAATGTTATAGTCTATTAATGGTAAAGAAGACCCCCATTACTGGTAAAGAAGACCCAATTAACACAAATACACATAACGCCTGACCCCCTCAATGCTGTCCCTATCCCCTGACAGCTAGTTGAATCTAACTGAAACCACTTAAAAATGACCCACTGTACATTATTCCTAACTGCAATTACTTAACCCTAGCCTAAACTCATTGAGTGCAATTACCTTAAAAGGGACATTGTACACTAGATTTTTCTTTGCATAAATGTTTTGTAGATGATCCATTTATATAGCCCATATGGGTGTGTTTTTGTAAAAAATATATAGTTTTGCTTATTTTTAAATAACATTGTGCTGATTTTCAGACTCCAAACCAAGCCCCACAGTTTTAGATGTATACTGATGTATACAGACTTCAGACTGCTTCTGTTTTTATAATGGGTCTTTTCATATGCAGGGGAGGGGTGGTTTTACTACCAGCCCCTTTCAGTGAGCGTTCCAGGCTAATCTCATCACCAGTGTTAAATTGGGAGTTTCTAAGTAAGTTTTTAAAAGGTTTTATACTGGAATTTTATAACAGTATCTGTGCATATTATTTTTTATAGTAGTGTCTATTACATGCAGTTAAATGAAAATTGGTGTATACTGTCCCTTTAACTTCCACTACTTGAACTTCAATAGAGCAGCATCCCTAACTGCAACTACTTCCGCTTCATATCCCCCTTACCTTTAAATGTGACATATTGCAAACACAATGCAAACTCTACCCATAGCAACCTCCACTCCTTACCCATTTGTAAACCCTCTGTAAAACCTATTCTGTAATAAGAAATAAAACAAGTTCTTAAAATGAGAAACTTTGCACTTCTCTGAGTCAAATTACAAGAAAAAGGGACAAAATAAACAATGGAAATAAATTCATGAGTTCTTTCATAATGCATAACTAAACATTTGTTAAAAAAAATTCAAGGTTTTTACTGTCTCTTTAATGTTACTTCAAATACTGAATTGCTTTTTCTTCTCCATTTTTAATTGTGTTTACAAGAGAAAATTATTTGTGTTCCTTAACACAAAATAAACTGGTCAGGGTACTTAAAGGGACAGTCAATACCAGAAATTTTGTTGTTTAAAAAGATAGATCCCTTTATTACCCATTCCCCAGTTTTGCATTACCAACACAGTTATATTAATATATGTTTTACCTCTGTGATTACCTTGTATCTAACACTCTGCAAACTGCCCCCTTATTTCAGTTCTTTTGACAGGCTTGCATTTTAGCCAATCAGTGCTTAAAGGGACACTGAATCCAATTTTTTTTCTTTCATGTTTCAGATAGAGCATGCAAATTTAAGCAACGTTCTAATTTACTCCTATTATCAAATTGTCTTCATTTTCTTGGCATCTTTATTTGAAAAGCAAGAATGTAAGTTTAGATGCCGGCCTATTTTTGGTGAACAACCTGGGTTGTTCTTGCTGATTGGTGGATACATTCACCCACCAATAAACAAGTGCTGTCCAAAGTTCTGAACCAAAAATTGTCTGGCTCCTTAGCTTAGATGCCTTCTTTTTCAAATAAAGATAGCAAGAGAATGAAGAAAAATTGATAATAGGAGTAAATTAGAATGTTGCTTAAAATTGCATGCTCTATCTGAATCACAAAAAGAAAAAAATTGAGTTCAGTGTCCCTTTAATCCTAGTTAACTTCTCGTGCGTGAGCTCAATGTTATCTATATGACACACATGAACTAACGCCCTCTAGTAGTGAAAAATTGTCAAAATGCATTCACATAAGAGGCGGCCTTCAAGATCTAGGAAATTAGCATATGAGCCTACCTAGGTTTAGCTTTCAACTAAGAATAACAAGAGAACAAAGCAACATTTTTGGAAAAAAGTAAATTGGAAAGTTGTTAATTGCTAACTGCATTGCTAATTTTTGCAATAGGAAATTGTTTGAGCATAGAATTGTGTACCTCATAACAGTATTGTTTGTTTGTATCAAAAGTTACATGCTAATAATGCCATGATTTAGAGACAGAAGTTTATATTATAATGTAGCCTGTTATCTCTTTAAAAACTAAGCACAACAGTGAGCACAGACCTGCATTAACCAATCAGATTGTAAGGGAGTGTATTTAAGCTCCACAGGTGCGAATGACAATTGTGTCTATGAATAAGGCCATTTGGGGCCTAAACGCACCAGACTATGGCAAGTCTGTGCCATATTTTAATTTTCATGTGAGCCATCTTTTAATCATTGGAAAAAAGTTTAGAGGTTTTTACAATACCGGTTTTTGAGTCCTAATTACAATTCAGCATTGGAGAGTGCTGACCGGACAGAGGTAAACAGAAAATTACGCTATGACCCGTGGAGGCTCCGTGTCAGTGACAAACAGCTGGTAAGCATAATTCCAATCTATCCATTTTGGTTTGGACGTTCTGCACTATTTGTTTGTATTTTTGCAGGATATCACAGTATTACCTAGGATGGACAACTAAGAACTCATTAAAATCTAAAGAAGAGCACGGGATTCTCACTACTAAGAGAGAACCTTCTACATTTAATTCTCCTAGGATCACCATCACTAGATTCTTCACCATCAGGAAACAAGTTTGTTTTTTAAACTTTTCTATTATCCTTTGTTAAACAACATTGGGATGCTATCCATTTGGATTGTGACACTGACTGTTACACACACCTTTATTTAAACTTTATTCAAGTTTGTGACAATTTTGTATTTTCTGTTTGTGGCACTCACAGGACACCACATCCTTTTTTATATTTTTCATTTTTTTTCTTTTTTTCATTTTTTCATCAATTTTCAAAAAAAAAAATCAAATTTTTTCACTCATTTTTATTACTATTTTTTATGCACGTGCATCTATTCATTTACTCATTTGTTAATTCACTTGTGTATTTATAATATTTACCACCACTATGATTGTGTTAACCCAGTGATATTATTGCACTACTGTTTGGGGTATACCCCACCTTGATCCACCCCTTATTGTTTTAACATAATATTGTTTTAACATAACATTGCTCAGTAGCTACTGAAATGTTTACTGTTTGTACTTATGTTTTATACACATTAATCATTTTAACTTGTGTAGTGTGGATACACACTATAGTTGGTAGGAATAAACTATTCATTTTTAATATAATACAGACACAGATTACCTTGCCTTATTGGCGCTTTGAACACACCACATTCAATTTAGATGCACATTTATGTTAAAATTATATTTCCATAAAACATACTTTGGATTCTCATTGAAACCAAGATTTCATTAATGTAATGTAAATGTGTAGATGTACAGTTATATCATTACAGGAATAAAAATAGTTTTGTTGTACGATAAACAGAATTAAGCAAGTGTTACTACACGTTTGTTTGTCTTTATAGAGTGTTTAGTACTTTTGCTGTAAATAATATAGTAGAGATGGTTTTAGAATCGGTGCTTTCTATTTGCTTACCATCCAATGCAGTTTAGTTCAATCGAAATAAGCTTTTCCGTGTCATGGAAGCTAAACAAGCTGTGATAATACAAATCGTATGCAATGTGGCATTTATTCAGAGCCGGCAATAAAAGTGGACCAGGGGGAGCCATTGGACCCAGGCAGCACTTGTCAGGCGTGGAACACAGAGAATATTCTGGATCATACCATATTAAAAGAGACATCATTATATGAAGCCTTCTGCACGTTCTCATGTGAATATTTTATCTGCTGAGCTTTTACTCTCAGACAACTGACTCTGGTTGGACTGTAGTGTGCAGAGAGCTGAAGGGCATCATGTTTTTCTTGGACCCAGGGGCAGCACAATGTCTTGAGGCAGCCCTGCATTTATCATGTGCAATAGACCAGAACCTTTTGCTTTTAATTTAACCCAGTGCTACATGAGGATAAAACACACAACTCCTGTAATGTATATGTGATTCTTCAGCAGTTATAAAGCCAGCATTGCCTGAAAACAGCAGTCACGGCTGTAAAGTCCTCATTAGTCTGATTAGCCTGATTCATCTCTGCTATATCTGTGCCCATAATAAAAACATTCCTGTTTCCTTTGTATGATTAATCTACCTATGTTTATTTATATGCTGAACTTCTCTTAAAGGGACAGTCAAGTCCAAAAAAAACTTTCATTTTTCAAATAGGTCATGTCATTTTAAACAACTTTCCAATTTACTTTTATCAACAATTTTGCTTTGTTCTCTTGGTATTCTAGTTGAAAGCAAACCTAGGAAGGCTCATATGATAATTTCTAAACCCTTGAAGGCCACCTCTATTTTATTTACTTTTCACAGCAGGGGAGAGCAAGCTCATGTAGGCCATATAGATAGCATTGTGATCACGCCCGTGGCTAGTGGCAGACACTGCACTAATTGGCTAAAATGCAACTATATGCAAAATAACTAAAAGTCATGTGATTAGGGGCGGTCAGAAGATGGTTAGATACAAGTTAATCACAGAAGTAAAAAGTGTATTAATATAACAGTGTTGGTTTTGCAAAAAACTGGGGAATGGGTAATAAAGGGATTATCTATCTTTTTAAACAACAAAAATTCTGGTGTTGACTGTCCCTTTAAAGGGACAGTCTAGTCACAATTAAACTTTTGATTCAGACAGGGCATGTAATTTTAAACACCTTCCTAATTAACTTTTATCATCAAATTTGCTTTGTTCTCTTGTTATTCTTTGTTGAAAGTTAAACATAGTTAGCGCCATATGCTAATTTCAAAGCCCTTTAAAGGCTGCCTCTTATCATTTGGACAGTTTTTCACAGTTAGACAGCACTAGTTCATGTGTGCCATATAGATAGCATTGTGCTCACTCCTGTGGGTCAGCACTAATTGGCTAAAATGCAAGTCTGTCAAAAGAACTGAAAAAAGGGAGCAGTCTGCAGTGGCTTAGATACAAGGTTATCACAGAGGTAAAAAGTATATTAATATAATCATGTTGGGTATGCAAAACTAAGGAATGTTTTATAAAGGGATTATTTATCTTTTTAAACAATAAAAATTCTGGAGAAGTCTGTCCCTTTAACCATTTCTAAACTAACAATGTCTTTTTTTGAACAGTGATGACTATAACTACTCTTCAAGACTAATATTCATGTTCTTTGTCTCCCTCTAGTGGTTGTTTGGTGAATCTTCCCATTCTTTTTTTATTGCTTAAAGGGACACTGAACCCAAAATTTTTCTTTCGTGATTCAGATAGAGCGTGCAATTTTAAGCAACTTTCTAATTTACTCCTATTATCAATTTTTCTTCGTTCTCTTGCTATCTTTATATGAAAAAGAAGGCATCTAAGCTTTTTTTTCTTGGTTCAGACCTCTGGACAGCAGTTTTTGATTGGTGGATGAAATTATCCACCAATCAGCAAGGACAACCTAGGTTGTTCACCAAAAATGGGCCGGAATCTAAACTTACATTCTTGCATTTCAAATAAAGATACCCAGAGAATAAAGAACATTTGATAATAGGAGTCAATTAGAAAGTTGCTTAAAATTTCATGCTCTATCTGAATCACAAAAGAATAAATTTGGGTTCAGTGTCCCTTTAACCATGTGAACTTAACAATCAAGTATGTCTGGCAAAGATGGGAGATAGATGGCAGACTCTCACCTAGATTACGAGTTTTGCGTTAGAAGGGGTGCTGTGCTAACGAGCAGTTTACGCTCACCGCTCACTTACCTACAGCGCTGGTATTACAGGTTTTTAGAAACCCGGCGTTAACCGCAAAAAAGTGAGCGAAGAGCAAAATTTTGCTCCATATCTCACCTCAATACCAGCGCTGCTTACGTTAGCGGTGAGCTGGCTGAACGTGCTCGTGCATGATTTCCCCATAGGAATCAATGGGGGAGAGCCAGCTGAAAAAAAACCTAACACCTGCAAAAAAGCAGCGTAAAGCTCCCAACGCAGCCCCATTGATTCCTATGGGGAAATACATTTATGTCTACACCTAACACCCTGACATGAACCCTGAGTCTAAAAACCCCTAATCTCACACTTATTAACCCCTAATCTGCCGCCTCCGACATCGCCGACACCTGCATTATATTATTAACCCCTAATCTGCCGCTCCGGACACCGAAGCCACCTACATTATAGTTATGAACCCCTAATTTGCTGCCCCCAACATCGCCGAACCCTACATTATATTTATTAACCCTTAATCTGCTGCCCCAATGTTGCCGCAACCTAACTACATTTATTAACCCCTAATCTGCTGCCCACAATGTTGCCACCACTATAATACAGTTATTAACCCCTAAACCTAAGTCTAACCCTAACCCCCCCTAACTTAAATATAATTACAATAAATCTAAATAAAATTACTACATTTAACTAAATAATTCCTATTTAAAACTAAATACGTACCTATAAAATAAACCCTAAGCTAGCTACAATATAACTAATAGTTACATTGTAGTTAGCTTAGGGTTTATTTTTATTTTACAGGCAACTTTGTATTTATTTTATCTGGGTACAATAGTTATTAGTTAATAACTACCTAGTTAAAATAAAGACAAATTTACCTGTAAAATAAAACCTAACCTAAGTTACAATTACACCTAACACTAAACTATAATTAAATAAATTCCCTAAACTAAATACAATTAATTACAATTAAATTAAATTATCTAAATTACGGGAAAAAAAAACACTAAACTTTAAACTAATTACACCTACTCTAATCCCCCTAACAAAATAAAAAAGCCCCCCAAAATAAAAAAGCCCTACCTACACTAAATTGCAAATAGCTCTTAAAAGGGCCTTTTGCGGGGCATTGCCCCAAAGTAATCAGCTCTGTTACTTGTAAAAAAAAAAAGTACAAATGCCCCCCCAACATTAAAACCCACCACCCACACAACCAACCCTACTCTAAAACCCACGCAATCCCCTCTTAAAAAACCTAACACTAACCCCTTGAAGATCACCCTACCGTGAGACGTCTTCACCCAACCGGGTAAAAGTGGTCCTCCAGACGGGCAGAAGTCTTCATCCAAGCCGGGCAGAAGAAGTCCTCCAAACGGGCAGAAGTCTTCATCCAGATGGCATCTTCTATCTTCATCCATCCGGCGCAGAGCAGGTCCATCTTCAAGACATCCGACGTGGAGCATCCTCTTCATCCGGAGTCTTCTTATTAAATGACGGTACCTTTAAGTGACATCATCCAAGATGGCGTCCCTTCAATTCCGATTGGCTGATAGAATTCTATCAGCCAATCGGAATTAAGGTAGAAAAAATTCTATTGGCTGATGCAATCAGCCAATAGGATTGAGCTGGCATTCTATTGGCTGTTCCAATCAGCCAATAGAATTCCAGTTCAATCCAATTGGCTGATTGCATCAGCCAATAGGATTTTTTCAACCTTAATTCCGATAGAATTCTAATTGAAGGGACGCCATCTTGGATGACATCACTTAAAGGTACCGTCATTTAGTAAGAAGACTCCGGATGAAGAGGATGCTCCACGTCGGATGTCTTAAAATGGACCCGCTCCGCGCCGGATGGATGAAGATAGAAGATGCCGTCTGGATGAAGACTTCTGCCCGTCTGGAGGACCTCTTCTGCCTGGCTTGGATGAAGACTTCAGTCCGTCTGGAGGACCACTTTTACCCGATTGGGTGAAGACGTTTCACAGTAGGGGATCTTCAAGGGGTTAGTGTTAGGTTTTTTTAAGGGGGGATTTGGTGGGTTTTAGAGTAGGGTTGGTTGTGTGGGTGGTGGGTTTTAATGTTGGGGGGGGTATTTGTACTTTTTTTTTTACAGGTAAAAGAGCTGATTACTTTGGGGCAATGCCCCGCAAAAGGCCCTTTTTAAGGGCTATTTGTAATTTAGTGTAGGGTAGGGCTTTTTTATTTTGGGGGGCTTTTTTATTTTGTTAGGGGGATTAGAGTAGGTGTAATTAGTTTAAAAATCTTGTAATTATTTTATTATTTTCTGTAATTTAGTGTTTTTTCCGTAATTTAGATAATTTTATTTAATTGTAATTAATTGTATTTAGTTTAGGGAATTTATTTAATTATAGTGTAGTGTTAGGTGTAATTGTAACTTAGGTTAGGTTTTATCTTACAGGTACTTTTGTTTTTATTTTAACTAGGTAGTTATTAAATAGTTAATAACTATTTAATAACTATTCTACCTAGTTAAAATAAATACAAAGTTGCCTGTAAAATAAAAATAAAGCCTAAGATAGCTACAATGTAACTATTAGTTATATTGTAGCTAGCTGAGGGTTTATTTTATAGGTAAGTATTTAGTTTTAAAAAGGAATTATTTAGTGAATTGTAGTAATTTTATTTAGATTTATTGTAATTATATTTAAGTTAGGGAGGGTTAGGGTTAGGGTTAGACTTAGGTTTAGGGGTTAATACATTTAATATAGTGGCAGCGACGTTGGAGGCGGCAGATTAGGGGTTAATAAATGTAGGTAGGTGGCTGCAATGTTAGAGACGGCAGATTAGGGTTAATAATATTTAACTAGTGTTTGCGATGTGGGAGTGCGGCGGTTTAGGGCTTAATATATTTATTATAGTGGCGGCGATGTCCGGTTCGGTAGATTAGGGGTTAAACAATTTATTTTAGTGTTTGCGATGTGGGGGGGCCTCGGTTTAGGGGTTAATAGGTAGTTTATGGGTGTTAGTGTACTTTTTAGCACTTTAGTTAAGAGTTTTATGCTACGGCCCTTTGAAAATATAGGATACACAATTGATGTAAGTGGATTTGTGGTATTTCCGAGTCTGGCCAAAAAAGTGAGCGGTACACCTGTACCTGCAAGACTCGTAATACCATCGGGCGTTAAAAAGCAGCGTTAGTACCTCTTAACGCTGCTTTTTAAGGCTAACGCAAGACTCATAATCTAGGGGCGCGATCCGATATAGATCGCAGTTTGCGGCGCAAGCGAGGGAACCGGCGTCGCCCACAGTTTCAGCTCGCAACTCGAGCTATCCTATATAAGTCGCCGTCAGATGCTAACGTGCCGTAAGTCTGACAAACCAGCGATGTCCAGAAATCTGCGCAAGTACAAATTTCTGGCGTCGCCAGTGACTTGCGGCACGTTAGAAACTGCCGGCGCCTATAAAACCTGACTAAAGTCTAAAACACCCGCACTGTCTAACACGCCTCCCTAACATAGCCCGACACGTCTAACACGCCTCCCTAACAAAGCCCGACACGTCTAACCCTCTATCCGCTATCCCCCCTCACTATCCTAACAATAAAAAAGCTATTAACCCCTAAACCGCCGCTCCCGTACCCCGCCGCAACCTAATAAAGTTATTAACCCCTAAACCGCCGCTCCCGTACCCCGCCGCCAGCTATATTATATCTATAACCCCCTAAAGTGAGCCCCTAACACCGCCGCCATCTATATTAAAATTATTAACCCCTAATGTAAGCCCCTTACACCGCCGCCATCTCTATTAAAATGATTAACCCCTAATTTAATCTACCTACCCCGCCGCCAGCTATATTATCTATATTAACCCTAAGTATATTATAGTTAATATAGGTATTACATTATATATATTAACTATATTAACCCTAATTATATTAGGGTTAATATAGTTAATATAGTTACTATAGTATTTATATTAACTATATTAACTCTATCTAACCCTAACACCCCTAACTAAATTTATATTAAATTAATCTAATTTATTTATAAACTAAAATGTTCCTATTTAAATCTAAATACTTACCTATAAAATAAACCCTAAGATAGCTACAATATAATTAATAATTACATTGTAGCTATGTTAGGGTTAATATTTATTTTACAGGTAAATTGTTAATTATTTTAACTAGGTATAATAGCTATTAAATAGTTATTAACTATTTAATATCTACCTAGTTAAAATAATTACCCAATTACCTGTAAAATAAATCCTAACCTAAGTTACAAATACACCTACACTATCAATAAATTAAATAAACTACAAACATCTATCTAAAAATACAATTAAATTAACTAAACTAAATTACAAAAAAAAACAAACACTAAATTACAAAAAATAAAAAAAGATTACAAGATTTTTAAGCTAATTACACCTATTCTAAGCCCCCTAATAAAATAATAAACCCCCAAAATAAAAAAAATTCCCTGCCCTATTCTAAATTAAACAAATTTCAAAGCTCTTTACCTTACCAGCCCTTAAAAGGGCCTTTTGTGGGGCATGCCCCAAAGAATTCAGCTCTTTTGCATACAAATACAATACCCCCCCATTACAACCCACCACCCACATACCCCTATTCTAAAACCACCCAAACCCCCCTTAAAAAAGCCTAACACTACCCCCCTGAAGATTTCCCTACCTTGTCTTCACCACACCGGGCCGAACTACTGATCCGATCCGGGCGATGTCTTCCTCCAAGCGGCAAAGAAGAATTCTTCCTCTGGCGATGTCTTCCTCCAAGCGGCAAAGAAGAATTCTTCCTCCGGCGACGTCTTCCTCCAAGCGGCAGCAAAGTCTTCATTCTTCCGGCGGCATCTTCAATCTTCTTTCTTCGCTCCGCCGCCGCGGAGCATCCATCCCGGCCGACTACTGAACTACGAATGAGGTACCTTTAAATGACGTCATCCAAGATGGCGTCCGCCGAATTCCGATTGGCTGATAGGATTCTATCAGCCAATCGGAATTAAGTTAGAAAATCTGATTGGCTGATTGAATCAGCCAATCAGATTCAAGTTCAATCCGATTGGCTGATCCAATCAGCCAATCAGATTGAGCTCGCATTTTATTGGCTGTTCCGAAAGCGTCGCCGGCTTTTGCGGGCGACAATTTTTATCGGATCGACCCCTTGGTGTCTATTTCCCCTATAGGATCCAGTTACACATAGCTACTTTGTATATTTATACCATTTAAATATGTTGATGACATTCAAATCTATCTTTCCAAACCAGATCTCTCATCCTCTGGCCCATATCATCTCATTAAATGCTTATCTGATATGTATCCTGGTTAACTGCCCACTAATTAAAAATAAATATCTCACAGACTGAGTTATTTGAGCTCCCCATACCTTACATCTGTTTTAGTATTAAGAACGCTATGAGCTAAACTTGGGCCTCCTCTCTCTTTCACCTCAGTAATCATACTTTCTAAGCTGTATGTGAGACATGAAGTGGATTGGAGGCCAATTGACTCAATATTGGGATCTGGGTAAGTCATATGTGGGATAAGACACAGGCACAGTTGATGCAATATAAGGACTTGAAAACAAGAGAAATCTCAATATATCCTTCCTGGTAAAATATTTTATAAATAAATAATAAGGGCATGACTGGGCAGTCTGTGACATGAATAAGGACAGCTGGGAGCTCTGTATAACCAATTACATCTGCTACTATAACCTGCACAACATTAACAAATCAAACTTTTTCTTTATTTTTCTTGACTAATGAAACAATGTACTAAATTGTCTTCTATTTTATTAAATGATTGCAAATGCTTCTGTATTCTCATTGTTGGAAATCAATTGACCCACTTTTTGAGTCCATTCATTCTCTTCCCATGCCATTTGTTCAGAGTAGTTTATCAGTAAAATCACAGCATACTCGACCAATCAGACGTGTTTCCTTGTTCATACCTATCCATTACCCACAATACTCCTCATCCTGCCTATGATCAGCTATCTCCATTTCACCGTTATGTCCCACCTAGATTATAAACTAGCATGGGAATAAGACTTTTAAATTATTTTATGTTAAACTAAGTTTTGTTTAGTTTTCATGACCTGTTTAATGTAGGCCATATAGCACTGTGTAGTATGAGGGAGTTCTCCAATAACTAATAATAATAACTAATAATAATAATAATAATAGTAAAAACTTACAAACCAAAATTCACCTTGGTCCTTCAGGAAGTCACATTCCTGCCCTCATTCCCCTTTCTGCTACACTCTCATTTCCCCTTCTATTTCCATCTGTTGCTCCTGCTCTTTTTTAATTTCTTCTCCTATGCTCTTGTCCTCCCGCCCTCATATTCCCATTACCACATCTGTTCTCCTACATTTCCCCCTCACCCACCCCTCTTATTAATTCAGATCTGATTTCATTATAAAAATACAGGACTTAAAAACAACCTTACAGTGCTTTGACACAAAACCAGTTCATGAAAACCAAGTGCATTTATTAAACACAAAATAAAAACAAATTATTTGTAAACTTCTTCTTAGAACTGTATTTTGTTTTGCTGTATTTAATAGAAACTTTATTTCATGCATAAGGTCATTATAATGCTTTGATTACTAAAATTAAAAGGATATGAAACCCAAAAAATGTATTTCATGATTCAGATAGAGCATGCGATTTTAAACTACTTTCTAATTTACTTCAACTATCAAATTGTCTTCTTTCTCTTAGTATCTTTTGTTGAAAAGCTGTGATATGGTTAGGAGCCAGCCTATTTCTGGAGCTCTATATGGCAGGAGTTTTGCAAGATTGTTATTCATTTGCAAGAGCACTAGATGGCAGCACTATTTACTATCATGTAGTGCTTAACCCTTTAAGCACACAGCTTTCAGTTTGCTCAATTGTTTTATGACGGAAAAATTCCGTCATATGTCCTTAAGAGGTTAAGATGCCTACGTAGGTATCTCTGCAACACAGAATCATAGGAATTAAAGGGACACTGAACCCAATTTTTTTCTTTCGAGATTCAGATAGAGCGTGCAATTTTAAGCAACTTTCTAATTTACTCCTATTATCAATTTTTATTTGTTCTCTTGCTATCTTTATTTGAAAAATAAGGCATCCAAGCTAAGGAGCCAGCAACTTTTTGGTTCAGAACCATGGACACCACTTTTTTATTAGTGCTGTCCAATCAGCAAGGACAACCCAGGTTGTTCACCAAAAATGGGCCAGCATCTAAACTTACATTCTTGCTTTTTAAATAAAGATACCAAGAGAATGAAAAAAAAATTGATAGTAGGAGTAAATTAGAAATTTACTTTAAATTGCATGCTCTATCTGAATCACAAAAGAAAAAAATTTGGGTTCAGTGTCCCTTTAAGCAAATTTGATAATACAAGTAAATTGGAAACTTTTTTAAATGGTTTTTAAATGGTTTGCTCTGTCTGAATCACAAAAGAAAATGTTTGGGTTTCATATCCCTTTAGCTAAAGGGACAATAATGTTAAACATTTTTAAGGGCAAGTTTAGGGTGCTACTATAATGAATGGGAGTGGACAGTACTCTTCAGCACTTGCTAGAACTGCCAGTAAGCTAAGCAAGTTTCTGTGTTGCTAAAAATGCTTCTTGAGGTATAATACACCAGTGCACCAATCCCTTCCTCTGTAGCTCATCATGCAGTGTTGTCCCTCCTTCCCTAATTAACTGCTATTGACTCAAACCGTTTGCAGCATTGCCAACCCAGTAAAAGTAGGTGAAACTGAAACACGATGCTTCCACAATTTATTTTACAATTGCAATTTAATATATAAAGATGGAATTGTATGAATTTTTTTTTTACCCAGAATTGTTATTTCTTTCATGTAAGTGGCAAGAGTCCATGAGCTAGTGACGTATGGTATATATATTCCTACCAGGATGGGGCAAATTTTTCCAAACCTCAAAATGCCTATAAATACACCTCCTACCTCACTCATACCTTAGTTTTACAAACGTTGCCTTCGTTAGAGGATGGTAAAGCAAGTTGTGCTTGATTTCTTCTGTGAAAGGCGCTTCTAAGCGTTTTGAAGCCCAGTTCCTCTCAAAGTACAGTGTTTGTCTGAAGGATGTGAAGGGAGTATCTGCCTAATGATGTTTTCACCTATGGGAAATGTATTCTAAGGCTCTCTGTAAATTCGGTTGTGGGGATTCATCTGCTGCCTCCCTTTACAGATCGCCATTATACTCCTCTACTATTACCTCTGCTAATATGTTTCAGTACTCGTTTGTCTGTCTGCTATATGTGGATGGGTGTCTTCAGGTAGGTATATATCTTTTTTTTAAAAACACTCTCAGCTATGTTTGGCACTTTATATTTCTAAAGTTTTAAATGTATATTGTATATATTTGCCATGAGTCAGGTCCAGGGGCGAAACTACAGGGGGTGCAGAGGTCGCAATTGCGACTGGACCCCCAAGGGTGGGGACCCAGCTTTAAAAATAAAATAAAAAACCTGCAGTGGCAGGTCAATAAAGAACGTTGACCTGCCACTGCCTGCACTGATATCATGCGAGTATGACATGATGATTCACTAGTGTCTCTGACTACAGGGTTAGTGTTTCTGTTTTACCCATTGGTGTTTATGCGTGTGTGTGTGTGTGTGTATGTATGTATGTATGTGACTGTGTGTATATTTATGCATGTATGTGTGTATGTTTGTGGAACCAGCAAATTACAGACCTTGTTACTACAGCATGGGGGGCAGGAGGTAAACAGTGTCAGTCTATACAGTACCACTATATACAGTACGGGGGGGCTGGACCATGTCACAGACTACTGTGGTCACTTTATAAAGTACTGAGGCGGGTAGGGTCAGGCCAGCCATCTCACTGGCAGATTACAGACTGTGTCACTGACTCACTATATACAGTACTGATGGGTTAAACAGTGTCACTATATACAATAATAGGGGGTCAGACCATCTCACAGACTGTGGGCACAGGGTACCTCCTTTTGCAGACATGTAATCTGATTCACATTTTTTTTTCTGTGTTAAATGTAAAAAAAAAAAAAAAAAGATATGTATCAAATTTACTTTTTTTTTTGGGGGGGGGGGGGCCTTCTTAGATTCTTGCACCTGGGCCCTGTGGTTTCTAGTTACGCCTCTGGTCAGGTCTATGTTTATTTCCCTTTGCAGTCTAACAGTTTCAGCATGGAAAATTATGTTTTGGGAGAAATTAAGTATATTTTTTTCTTACCTGAGGTTTCAGCTAGTTGTAAATTTGCTCTTGTTTTTTAAAATTTTCGCGGGCAAATTAGGCTTGCAATGGCACAAAATACCATACTTAAATAAAATTTTTTTTCTGTATTGACATCTTCTTTGTTGGCGTCATTTTTGGCGGCAAAAAAATTTCTTATATTAAGTCCCTCCCTTTTTTTGCTCTCTGCTTTCATTTGTTACAGAGGGCTATGTTATTTGCTTTTGTTTTTCATATAAGCATTTTTCCTATTCCTAAAACTGGAAAATTGGATATTTTGTTAAATGTTATTTTTTATTTTTGTTACATTTTTTCAATATGTCTCAAACTGATCCTGCCTCTGATGTTACTATAGAAACCAAGTTGCCTGAAAACATATCTACCAAAGCTAAGTATGTATGTTGTAAATTGGCTTATCTTCCTTCTTCAGCTCAAGTATGTGGCACTTGTTATGAGAAATTGTTTTATGCTGATAATGTTTCTATAAGTACAAATGTATCTACTGTTAAACCTTCACAGTCTAATGTACATGATATTTCTGTAGATATTAAAGATTATATTGCTCCAGCCATAGAGAAAGCTATGACTGTTATTCCGCCTTCAAATAAATGTAAAAGGTCTCTTATTACTTCTCATAATTCTGATGAAGTTTGTATTGATCAACAGACTACAGAAGCTTTGTCTGCTGATGAGGTTTTCTCTGGCTCAGAAGATCCTACTTCAGACTCTGAAGTTGATAAATCATCTTTTCTTTTTAAGATGGAATATATATGTTCTTTGCTAAAGGATGTATTGTTTTACTTTGGGTATTGAGGAATCTAGTCTTCTTGATAACAAGAATAGCAAACATTTGAATTCTGTTTTTAAAACTTCTGAGGTTACTCCTGAAGTTTTTCCAATTACAGATGCTTTCTCTAATATGATTACTAAGGAATGGTCTAAGCTTGGTACTTCTTTAAATCCTTCTTATGTTTAAAAAATTGTATCCTTTACCTGTGTCTAATTTAGAGCTTAGGGAGAAAGTACCTAAAGATTTCTACTCTTGCCAAGCGTACTACTATTCCTATGGAAGATAGTACTTCTTTTAAGGATCCCTTAGATAGGAGGATTGAATCTTATGAAGGCATATTTACATACTGGCTATATTCTTAGACCTGCTATTTCTATAGCTGATGTTGCTGCTGCTTCAACTATTTGGTTGGACAATTTAGCAGAGCAGCTATTGGATCCGGATTTGTCTAACATTGTTGTTTTACTTCAACATGCTAATCATTTCATTTGTGATGCTATATTTGATCTTATTAAGATTGATATTAAATCTATGTATTTAGCTATTCTATCTAAAAGAGCTTTATGGCTTAAATCATGGAATGCAGATATGGTGTCTAAATCTAGATTACTATCATTATCTTTTCAAAGTAATAATTTATTTGGTTCTCAATTGGATTCTTTTATCTCCATTATCACTGGAGGTAAGGCAGTTTTTCTGCCCCAAGATAAGAAATCTAAGGGTAAATTTAAGGCTCCCAATCGTTTTCGTTCCTTTCATCAGACTAAAGAACAGAAAATCACTCCTTACTCTAAGGCCTCTGGTTCCAATTGAAGACCTTCCACAAATTGGAATAAATCCAAGCCTTATAAGAAAACAAATACAGCCCCTAAGACTGCATGAAGGTGCGGCCCTCAAACCAGTTCAACTGGTGGGGGGCAGATTGAAATTATTTCAAGACATTTGGGCAGATTCTGTCCAAAGTCAGTGGATTCAGGATATTGTTTCTCAGGGGTACCGAATAGGTTTCAGAATTCAACCTCCCTTAGGAAGATTCTTTCTTTCCCATATTCCAACAAACCCTGTAAAGGTTCAGGCTTTTCTGAAGTGTGTTTCAGACCTAGAGCTTTCAGGGGTGATCGTTGCAGTTCCTCTACAGGGACAGGGTTTTGTTTTGTTTTTCAAATCTATTCATTGTCCTAAAGAAGGAAGATTCATTCATACCAATTCTGGATCTGAAAACTCGTTTTGTAAGAGTCCCAATTTTCAAGATGGTGACTATATGGACTATTTGTACAGCAAGGTTATTTCATGTCCACAATTGACTTACAGGACACTTATCTTCACATTCCGATTCATCCAGACCACTATCGGTTTCTGAGATTCTCTTATTTAAACAAGCATTACCAATTTGTCGCTCTTCCTTTTGGCCTAGCGACAGCTCCGAGAATCTTTTCTCAGTGCCCTTCTATCTGTAATCAGAGAGCAGGATATTGCAGTGTTTCCTTATTTGGACGATATCTTGGTACTAGATCAATCTTTTCATTTAGCAGAATCTCACATGACGAAACTTGTTTCGTTTCTTCAAAAACATGGTTGGAGGTTCAATTTACAAAAGAGTTTTTTTTTCATTCCTCGGACAAAGGTCACATTTTTAGGTTTCCAGATAGATTCAGTGTCCATGACCCTTTCTTTGACAGAAAAGAGACAAATGAAGTTAGTGTTAGCTTGTCTAAACCTTCATGGAAGTTTTAGGTCTCATGATTGCAGCATCGGACATGATCCCCTTTGCTTGTTTTCATATGAGACCTCTCCAGCTTTGCATGTTGCACCAATGGTGCAGGAATTATTCTCAGATATCACAGTTGATATACTTAAGTCCCAACATTCAACAATCTCTGGCTTGGTGGTTAGACCATCACCTTATTGTTCAAGGGGCCTCATTTGTTCATCCTACCTGGACTGTGATCACAACAGATGCAAGTCTTACAGGTTGGAGAGCTGTCTGGGAGTCTCTGACAGCACAAGGAGGCGAGGTTACCAATCAATATTTTAGAACTCTGTGCTATTTTCAGAGCTCTTCAGGCTTGGCCTCAATTGAAGAAAGAATGTTTATTCAATTCCAGACAGACAATATCACTACACTGGCATATGTCAATCATCAAGGGGGGACTCGCAGTCCTTCAGCAATGAAAGAAGTATCTCTGATACTGTCTTGAGCGAAATCAAACTCTTGTCAAATTTCTGCAATTCATATCCCAGGAGTAGACAATTGGGAAGCAGATTATCTCATTCGGCAGACTTTACATCCGGGAGAGTGATCTTTTCATCCAGATGCGTTTTTTCAATTGGTACAGATGTGGGGTTCACCAGAAATAGATCTGATGGCCTCGCGTCTGAACAAGAAGCTTCCAAAATACCTTTCCAGGTCCAAGAATCATCAGACGGAGATGGTAGATGTTCTAGCAGTTCCTTGGTCTTACCAACCTGCTTACATTTTTCCGCCTTCAGTTCTTCTTCCAAAGTTGATCTCCAAGATCATAATGGAACAATCGTATGTGTTTCTGAGAGCTCCGGCTTGGCCTCTCAGGTTTTGGTATGCAGACCTTGTCAGGATGTCCAGTTGCCAAACTTGGCCACTTCTTTAAGGCCAGACCTTCTGTCTCAAGGGTGGTTTTTCCATCAGGATCTCAAATCTCTAAATTTGATGGCATGGAAATTGAACGCTTAGTGCTTAGTCATAGAGGGTTTTCTGACTCAGTGATTAGCACTATGATACAGGCTCGTAAGTCTGTTTCCAGGAAAATTTATCATCGGGTTTGGAAAACCTATATTTCATGGTGTTCCTTTCATAATTATTCTTGGCATTCTTTCCAAAATCCTAGGGTTTTACAGTTTCTTCAGGATGGTTTGGATAGGGGTTTGTCTGCAAATACTTTGAAAGGACAAATTTCTGCTCTTTCTGTCTTATTTCATAGAAAGATTGCTAAACTTCCTGATATTCACTGTTTTGTTCAGGCTTTGATTTGAATTAAACAGGTTATTAAATTTATTTCTCCTCCTTGGAGTCTCAACTTGGTTTTGAAAAGTCTGCAGGCTCCTCCTTTTGAGCCTATGCATTCTTTGGATATTAAAATACTTTCTTGGAAAGTGTTATTTCTTTTAGCTATTTCTTCTGCTAGTAGAGTTTCTGAATTGTCTGCTCTCTCTTGTGAGTCTCCTTATCTGATTTTCCATCAAGATAAAGCTGTTTTGCGGAGTTCATTTACATTTTTGCCTAAGGTTGTGAATTCTAACAACATCAATAGGGAAATTATTGTTCATTCCTTGTGTCTTAATCCTAAGAATACTCTTGAAAGGTCTTTACATCAAGATAAAGCTGTTTTGCGGAGTTCATTTACATTTTTGCCTAAAGTTGTAAATTCTAACAACATCAATAGGGAAATTATTGTTTATTCCTTGTGTCCTAATCCTAAGAATACTCTTGAAAGGTCTTTACATTTTTTTGGATGTGGTAAGGGCTTTGAAATATTATGTTGAGGCTACTAAAGATTTCAGAAAGACTTTTAGTCTATTTGTTATTTTTTCTGGCTCCAGGAAAGGTCAGAAAGCCTCTGCCATTTCTTTGGCTTCTTGGTTGAAACTTTTGATTCACAAAGCTTATTTGGAGGCGGGGCAGTTTCTGCCTCAGAGAATTACAGCTCATTCTACTAGATCAGTTGCCACTTCTTGGGCTTTTAAGAATGAAGCTTCAGTTGATCAAATTTGCAACTTGGTCTTCTTTGCATACTTATACTACATTTTACCATTTTGATGTGTTTGCTTCTTCAGAAGCAGCCTTAGGTAGAAAGGGTCTTCAGGCAGTTGTCTCAGTTTGATTCTAATGCCTTTTTGATTTGAGTTTTTTTCTGACATTTTTAAGAAAAACGTAATTATTGTTTTGGATTTAATTTCTCAGCGGATTTAGCTGTCTTTTTATTTTATCCCTCCCTCTCTAGTGACTCGTGGACTTCCACATCTTGGGTATTATATCCCATACGTCACTAGCTCATGGACTCTTGCCACTTACATGAAATAAAACATAATTTATGTAAGAACTTACCTGATAAATTCATTTATTTCATAGTGGCAAGAGTCAATGAGACCCACCCTCTTTTGTGGTTATGATTTTTTTGAATAAAGCACATTATTTTTTCCAGTTCCTCCTTTATTGTATGCTTTTTAATCCTTTTTTACACCTCACTTCTTGGCTACACGTTAAACTGAAGTATGAGTGAGGTGGGAGGTGTATTTATAGGCATTTTGAGGTTTGGGAAACTTTGCCCCCTCCAGATAGGAATGTATATCCTGTACGTCACTAGCTCATGGACTCTTGCCACTATGAAAGAAATGAATTTATCAGGTAAGTTCTTACATAAATGATGGTATCTTTTCTGCTTGGCATCCAGTGAGCAGCTGCACTTTGAGTCATAAGAAAAGCTATTGGATTTTTGGACTAAACTGCACTTAAACATATGAGAGATATGTGTATTTTTGATTGAACGGCTTCTGAGTTTTAGAGAATTTAGATGCACTTTTAGGGCTAGATTACAGTTGGAGCACAAATTTGTGCACGATATTCACACTTGATTTTTTTTTTAACGTGCATGTTAATGTGCGCACATATTACAAGTTGTGGCCACATCCTCACGCTCAAAAGGGTGCGACATGCAATTGCAATAGCATAATCACATTTCCTTATATACTTTAAAGGGACAGTCTACTCCAGAATTTTTATATTTTAAAAAGATAGATAATCCCTTTATTACCCATTCCCCAGTTTTGCATAACCAACACAGTTCTATTAATATACTTTTTACCTCTGACAGACATGCATTTTAGCCAATCAGTGCTGATTCCTAGGTAACCCCACGTGCATGAGCACAATGTTACTATATGACACACATGAACTAACACCCTCTAGCTGTGAAAAAACTGCCAAATACCATGAGATAAAAGGTAGCCTTCAAGGGCATAGAAATTAGCATATTAGTCTACCTTGGTTTAGCTTTCAACAAAGAATACCAAGAGAACAAAGCAAATTTGATGATAAAAGTAAATTGGAATTTTTTTTTAAAATTGCATGCCCTATCTGAATCAAGAAAGTTTAACTTTGACTAGAATGTCCCTTTAATAGAGCCTCGTTTTCATGGCCAAAAACTAACAGCCACAGCTCGCACAACCCCACAACAACACATTATTATTTTATGTATATGTATCTGTACATATATATTTATGTGTTTATATCTGAATATGTTTTGAAATACATATATCCTATTATATAAAAGGCCAAGTGTGTTTGTCCGAAGCTGTCATGCGCAGTAAAGACAGCACGAGCACAAACACCCCTGGCCTTACCTGACAATCCATGCTGTTTGCGGCGAAAGTGGGTGTGGCCGGACAGAAGCAAGGGCGTGGTCGGGGCATGGTGGGGGCGTTGTCGTGCATGGCGGGGGCGTGGGCGGACAAGGTCGGAGAGGGGAGAGAAATAGAAAGAGAGGGGGGGAGACAAAAAGAGATAGGAAAGAGCTAAAGAGAGGGGGAAGAGCAGAAGAGAGGGGAAAGTGCAGAAGAGTGGGGGGTGAGAGCAAAATAGAGGGGAAAGAGCAAAAGAGAGGGGAAAGAGCAAAAGAGAGGGAAAAGAGCAGAATAGAGGGAAGAGAGAGGGAGAGAGAGAGCAGTAGAGAGGGATAGAGAGAGAGCAAAAGAGAGGGATGGAGAGAGAGGGCAAAAGAGAGGGGAGAGAGACGGAGCAAAAAAGAGGAGGGGGAGAGAGAGAGCAAAAGAGAGGGATGGAGAGAGAGCAAAAAAGAGAGGGATGGAGAGAGAGCAAAAAAAAGGAGAGAGAGACAGAGAAAAAGAGAGGGGGTAGAGAGAGAGAGCGTAAAAGAGAGGGGGAGAGAGAGGGAGCAAAAGAGGTGGAGCGAGAGAGCACAAAAGAGAGGGGGAGACAGTGCAAAAGAGAGGGGGAGAGAGGGAGCAAAAGAGATGGGGAGAGAGAAAGCAAAAGAAAGGGGGGGGGAGAGAGAGCAAAAGAGAGGTGGAGCGAGAGAGAGCACAAAAGAGAGGGGAAGAGAGCGCAAAAGAGAGGGGGAGAGAGAGAGAGCAAAAGAGAGGTGGAGCAAGAGAGAGAGCAAAAGAAAGGGGGAGAGAGCGCAAAAGAGAGGGGGAGATAGCACAAAAGAGAGGGGGAGAGAGAAAGCAAGGGGTGGAACCACTGTACTGCAAAAAATGTCCTGTGTGAAGGGCTTTATATATATATATGTATACATTCATATACAGTATCTCAGAAAAGTGAGTACACCCTCACATTTTGTTAAATATTTTATTATATCTTTTCATGTGACAACACTAAAGAAATTACACTTTGCTACAATGTAAAGTAGTGAGTGTACAGCCTGTATAACAGTGTAAATTTGCTGTCCCCTCAAAATAACTCAACACACAGCCATTAATGCCTAAACTGTTGGCAACAAAAGTGAGTACACCCCTAAGTGGAAATGTCCAAATTGGGCCCAAAGTGTCAATATTTTGTGTGGCCACCATTATTTTCCAGCACTGCCTTAACCCTCTTGGGCATGGAGTTCACCAGAGCTTCACAGGTTGCCACTGGAGTCCTCTTCCACTCCTCCATGACGACATCACAGAGCTGGTGGATGTTAGAGACTTTGCACTCCCCCACTTTCCGTTTGAGGATGCCCCACAGATGTTCAATAGGGTTTAGGTCTGGAGACATGCTTGGCAGTGGTCGTCTTGGAGGTGTGTTTGGGGTCGTTATCATGTTGGAATACTGCCCTGCGGCCCAGTCTTCAAAGGGGGGGGATCATGCTCTGCTTCAGTATGTCACAGTACATGTTGGTATTCATGGTTCCCTCAATGAACTTTAGCTCCCCAGTGCAGGCAGCACTCATGCAGGCCCAGACCATGAAACTCCCACCACCATGCTTGACTATAGGCAAGATACAATTGTCTTTGTACTTCTCATCTGGTTGCTGCCACACACGCTTGACACCATCTGAACCATATAAGTTTATCTTGGTCTCATTGGACCACAGGACATGGTTCCAGTAATCCATGTCCTTAGTCTGCTTGTCTTCAGCAAACTGTTTACGGGCTTTCTTGTGCATCATCTTTAGAAAAGGCTTCCTTCTGGGAAGACAGCCATGCAGACCAATTTGATGCAGTGTGCAGCGTATGGTCTGAGCACTGACAGGCTGACCCCCCTCCCCCACCCCTTCAACCTCTGCAGCAATGCTGGCAGCACTCATACGTCTATTTCCCAAAGACAACCTCTGGAAATGATGCTGAGCACGTGCACTTAACTTCTTTGGTCAAACATGGCGATGGTTGTTCTGAGTGGAACCTGTCCTGTGAAACCACTGTATGGTCTTGCCCACCGTGCTGCAGCTCAGTTTCAGAGTCTTGGCAATCTTCTTATAGCCTAGGCCATCTTTATGTAGAGCAACAATTCCAATTTTAGATCCTCAGAGAGTTCTTTGCCATGAGGTGCCATGTTGAACTTCCAGTGACCAGTATGAGAGAGTGTGAGAGCGATAACACACAATATAACACCTGCTCCCCATTCACACCTGATACTGTGTAACACTAACGAGTCAAATGACACCGGGGAGGGAAAATTGCTAATTGGGCCCAATTTGGACATTTCCACTTACGGGTGTACTCACTTTTGTTGCCAACCGTTTAGACATTAATGGCTGTGTGTTGAGTTATTTTGAGGGGACAGCAAATTTACACTGTTATACAGGCTGTACACTCACTACTTTACATTGTAGCAAAGTGTCATTTCTTCAGTGTTGTCACATGAAAAGATATAATAAAATATTTACAAAAATGTGTGTACTCACTTTTGTGAGATACTGTATATATGTATTTATAGACGTACAAATATAAATAAATGTGTTCCTATGGATCCCTATGTAAATGCACTTTCGGACCATTTTTTTCTGACACCTGACACCTCGTAACTTTGAACCCTTATAACTTTTGTGTGCAATATTTTTTAATAAAAATGTATATCAGACAGTGTTAATATGAGTGTTACTGTACTGTTTCATGTATTTTTGATGTGTTTTGTGACACATTTTTTCACTTAACAAGTGGTCTCACAGTCACATTTACTTCAACTTGTAATATCAGTGTTAATTAACGTGCTACTAAAAAGGAGTGTGTGTCCCCCCCCCCAAAGTAAGCACATGGAGCATTCCACTCCTAATTTAGCTCTTATTGGGGTGATATTTAGGATTAATAGCCATAGTGTGTTTAGGGTTGGACATTTATTGTGTTGGGGCTTGGTGGTTAAGGAGTTAATTATGTTGGGAGTCTGATATTTTAGGGGTTAATGATGTTTAAGGGTTAATAGTGGTTTAAGGCTTCATTGTGATGGGTAAGGGTAGTTAAGGGTTAATAGCTTGGAGATATGATGATCGATAAGTTAATTGCAATGGTTTATGGCAGTTTAGAGGTTATTTGTAATGAGTTTATGTTGTTTTTTGTGATTAATTGTGTTGTGTTTTTTGGTTCAATAGAAGTAGAGTTTTGGTAGTTTTGGAATTAATAAGTGACACTGACATCCCGGCAATTAGGGGACTAATGTTTATTATTTTTTTGTGCCACATTATATAGGGGTTCTGTGCTGGCCTGCTGTACTCGTTAGAGACTTGTGGTATACTATAGAGTGTTTTCAGACTGCAAAAGAGGATGTTCTTTATTAAATTGCCTCTCACTAAAGAGGCTGCTGTGAGCATGACAAATTGTATTACTGTTTTAATTTACCAACCAGGATTAGTTTTAACTGATTCCGTGCAGATAAATAATGCCTGCAGTGAACTGGAGTAACTTCAATCTCTGTTATTACAAGCTTTAACTTTAAAATGCATAGCAGAGATCCAAGTGCTGTCAAAGTTCATCCTGTTGCATCATACGGTTTGTATTTTATGCCAACAATCTGTCTGTTCTCCCTTCTCTCTGGCAGATAACAATCAATAAGACTGTCAAGTTGCATGCTACAAACCCAGACACTATGGCCTCGCTTCAATTGAGTCATTAAAAATGGAGCCGTAAGCTACCGAAGCGGCCGACAGCTAAAAGTAATTTACGGCTCCATTTTAGTACCAGGTTTCCATTGAAATATTTTGCGGATAGCGTGCAGTCGCTCTTTTCGTGTAGCTGTAAGTTAAAGTTGTGTTAACGCTTTCATCTGATGTCGGATTTCTTGAAAATCAATTAGTTGCTAAGGTAACCCGACCTTACGCTACAGAATTTACGTTTAACGTCCGTGCTCCTTACCGGTGATCACCTCTCAAGAAAAATAAAGATACACTTATCCATATTTTTAATAATCAAATACTATTTTTTAATATAATTATATTTACCACTTCATAAATATAAGTAATATGTATTGCTGCCCTAGGCATAGGTCTAGTTTGCATTCTGTAGATATGTTCTTGCATATATTATTATCCTATATTATAAAAGACAAGTGTTTGTCTGAAGCCGTCATGCGCAGTACAGACAAACACTTGGCCTTAGATTCTATTCTCGCGCACCTCGGCATAGCTGACAGCTGACAGATTGGGAGCGCAAGGTACACAGCATACAAGCAGCTGTGAGATAGGGAGCGCGAGCTACTCAACAGCTGTGAGGTCTGCTGCGTGAGAAGCGGCAACGCGCTCCCCTGACCTCACAGCTGTTTGTGGCCGACGGGAGCGTCGCGAGGGGCGTGGCCGGGCGTCGCGAGAGGCGTGGCCGGGCGGGTGTTGCCGCGATGGGGCGTGGCCGGGCGGGGTCCCGCGAAGACAGAGCCAGAGAGGGAGCAGGAGGGGGGGGGCAGAGAGCCAAAGAGAAGGGGGGGGCAGAGAGCCAAAGAGAAGGGGGGGGCAGAGAGCCAAAGAGAAGGGGGGGGGAGAGAGCCAAAGAGAAGGGGGGGGCAGAGAGCCAAAGAGAAGGGGGGGGCAGAGAGCCAAAGAGAAGGGGGGGGCAGAGAGCCAAAGAGAAGGGGGGGGCAGAGAGCCAAAGAGAAGGGGGGGGGCAGAGAGCCAAAGAGAAGGGGGGGCAGAGAGCCAAAGAGAAGGGGGGGGGCAGAGAGCCAAAGAGAAGGGGGGGGAGAGAGAGCCAAAGAGAAGGGGGGGAGAGAGAGCCAAAGAGAAGGGGGGGAAGAGAGCCAAAGAGAAGGGGGGGAGAGCCAAAGAGGGGGGAGAGAGAGAGCCAAAGAGGAAAAAGAGCCAAAAAGGAGAGAGAGCCAAAGAGGGGGGAGAGAGAGCCAAAGAGGGGGGAGAGAGAGCCAAAGAGGGGGGAGAGAGAGCCAAAGGGGGGGGGAGAGAGCTAAAGGGGGGGAGAGCCAAAGAGGGGGGAGAGAGAGAGCCAAAGAGGAAAGAGAGCCAAAGAGAGAGACAAAGAGGGGGGAGAGAGAGCCAAAGAGGGGGGGGGCAGAGCCAAAGAGGGGGGGAGAGCCAAAGAGGGGGGGAGAGCGCCAAAGAGGGGGGGAGAGCGCCAAAGGGGGGGGAGAGAACAAAAGAGGGGGGGAGAGCCAAAGAGGGGGGGGGGAGAGCCAAAGAGGGGGGGGGAGAGCAAAAGAGGGGGGGAGAGCAAAAGAGGGGGGGGAGAGCCAAAGGGGAGGGAGGAGCCAAAGGGGAGGGGGGAGCCAAAGAGGGGGGAGAAAGAGAGCCAAAGAGGAGAGAGAGCCAAAGAGGAGAGAGAGCCAAAGAGGGGGGAGAGAGAGCCAAAGAGGGGGGAGAGAGAGCCAAAGGGGGGGGAGCCAAAGAGGGGAGAGAGAGAGCCAAAGAGGAGAGAAAGCAAAAGAGGGGAGAGAGCCAAAGGGGGGGGGGAGAGCCAAAGAGGGGGGAGAGAGAGCAAAAGAAAGGATGGAGAGAGCCAAAGAGGGGAGAGAGAGAGCAAAAGAGGGGAGAGAGAGAACAAAAGAGGGGAGAGAGAGAACAAAGGAGAGGGGGGAGAGAAAGCAAAAGAGAGGGGGGAAAGAAAGCAAAAGAGAGGGGGGAAGAGAGAGCAAAAGAAAGGGGGGAGAGAGCAAGGGGTGGGACTGACACATGGCCTTAGATTCTATTCTCGCGCACCTTGGCATAGCTGACAGCTGACAGATTGGGAGCGCGAGGTACACAGCATACAAGCAGCTGTGAGATAGGGAGCGCGAGCTACTCAACAGCTGTGAGGTCTGCTGCGTGAGAAGCGGCAACGCGCTCCCCAGACCTCACAGCTGTTTGTGGCCGACGGGAGCGTCGCGAGGGGCGTGGCCGGGCGGGTGTTGCCGCGATGGGGCGTGGCCGGACGGGGTCCCGCGAAGACAGAGCCAGAGAGGGAGCAGGAGGGGGGGGCAGAGAGCCAAAGAGAAGGGGGGGGCAGAGAGCCAAAGAGAAGGGGGGTGCAGAGAGCCAAAGAGAAGGGGGGGGGCAGAGAGCCAAAGAGAAGGGGGGGGCAGAGAGCCAAAGAGAAGGGAGGGGGGCAGAGAGCCAAAGAGAAGGGGGGGGCAGAGAGCCAAAGAGAAGGGGGGGGAGAGAGAGCCAAAGAGAAGGGGGGGAGAGCCAAAGAGAAGGGGGGGAGAGCCAAAGAGAAGGGGGGGAAGAGAGCCAAAGAGAAGGGGGGGAGAGCCAAAGAGAAGGGGGGGAGAGCCAAAGAGAAGGGGGGGAGAGCCAAAGAGGGGGGAGAGAGAGAGCCAAAGAGGGGGGAGAGAGAGCCAAAGAGGGGGGAGAGAGAGCCAAAGAGGGGGGAGAGAGAGCCAAAGAGGGGGGAGAGAGAGCCAAAGGGGGGGAGAGCCAAAGAGGGGGGAGAGAGAGAGCCAAAGAGAGAGACAAAGAGGGGGGAGAGAGAGCCAAAGAGGGGGGGGCAGAGCCAAAGAGGGGGGGGAGAGCCAAAGAGGGGGGGGAGAGCCAAAGAGGGGGGGAGAGAGCCAAAGAGGGGGGGAGAGAACAAAAGAGGGGGGGGGGGAGAGCCAAAGAGGGGGGGGAGAGCAAAAGAGGGGGGAGAGCCAAAGATGGGGGGAGCCAAAGGGGAGGGGAGAGCCAAAGAGGGGGGAGAGAGAGAGCCAAAGAGGGGAGAGAGAGCCAAAGAGGGGGGAGAGAGAGCCAAAGAGGGGGGAGAGAGAGCCAAAGGGGGGGGGAGCCAAAGAGGGGAGAGAGCCAAAGAGGAGAGAGAGCAAAAGAGGGGAGAGAGCCAAAGAGCGGGGGGGGGAGAGCCAAAGAGGGGGGGGGAGCCAAAGAGGGGGGGAGAGCCAAAGGGGGGGGGAGAGCCAAAGAGGGGGGAGAGAGAGCAAAAGAAAGGATGGAGAGAGCCAAAGAGGGGAGAGAGAGAGCAAAAGAGGGGAGAGAGAGAACAAAGGAGAGGGGGGAGAGAAAGCAAAAGAGAGGGGGGAAAGAAAGCAAAAGAGAGGGGGGAAGAGAGAGCAAAAGAAAGGGGGAGAGAGCAAGGGGTGGGACCGCTGTTCTGAAAAAAATGGCCCGTGTACACGGGAGCGGGACTGCACTTTTACAAAAGCAATGCAGTATTTACGTACGCGCCTCCTAGGATTGCCACCTCTGCAATGATTTCCTGGACACTTATGAGTTACACATGCTGCAGGGTGTGCAGAGGGGAACAGGAATTGCACCCCTGGACAGCACACGAATAGTGATTCTTGACAGCACTATTCATGTTCCTCCCTGCATACCCTGTAGCATTTGTAACTCATAAGTGACCAGGAAAACATGGCTGAAGTGGCAACCCTAGCGCATACTCTCCTTCACTCTCACATCTACAGACAAATCCTCATGTTCATATATACAAACACTTCCCCAGCTCCAAAGACAAACAACACTCATGTCTCTATCATACACATGCATATTAATAACTCCATGTGCAGATATCGGGCCGCTTGTGTCTTTATAAAGTGGCATTGGAGAGACTGAGAAACCAAATACACGTGTATATGAATATAGACGTGTGTGTGTGTGCATACACCTGCTCACAATATTTTTTTTTACTACTGAGCAAGTGAGTGTTAATTTCATACACACACACACTATATATATTGTATGAAATGAATACACAATCTAGCTTTTTAGTGAAATCAAATATTGAAATATTGTGAACAGCTGTACCTGGTGGTGGTGTAGGGCTGGTTTATAATAGAGAATGATAAGGTATGGAGGGAATGGATTCAATATAACTAGACCCCAAAATAATTAATAAGCTAGTATATAGTATATCTAGGGTAATCAAACCCAAGTATTCCTGTCTTAGCTATTAACTATAAATCTGGTGGGGGGGTGCTCTTATCCGGTAAAGTAGTAGATAAACAAAGAAAAAAATGGATAACCAGAGCACTCTTAGTATTTCAATTATAGAACAGTGAGGTAGTATGCAGTGGGTGTAAGGTAAAACTTAACATTTAATTGTATTAGTTAAAAAGGTAGTAATGACTACCAGTGTAGTGCATTAAAAGCTGTATTGTGGTACAGTAGAGCTGGTGAACCTAGGAGAGTATCCTTAAAGACGTAGCTGCAACAATGTAACCAAGTATAAAGTCTATAAGCATAGAAGGGAATGGGTCTGCTGCAAAAACACCATAAAATGCTCGCGGATTGCACTAAAACTAATCTACTAAAGAGGACAAGCCTCAACCAATTATGCTAAGCTGTGCAGTACTGGAGCGGTGTATATGGCAGCAGAAATTCCAAAATTCAATAACGGAATGGATACAAAGTAGCGCTAAGTAACGTCTATGAGGTTGCAGAGCTCTCAATTAAGCGCCTGATGCGCATTTCGCCCTATCCGGGCTTTGTCAAAGGCTAACCCGACTGGGTAGAGCCTCACTGTTTAAAAATAGTATGGTGGCCAATCAAAGGGGTTGTAGTCCTACACACCCCTTTCCCCATTCGTACACATGGGCGTCATTTCTAATTGGCTATGGTTTACCACATGACATCACTCGAGTAGAGTCACATGGGGCAGGAAAATATTGACAGCGCTTAAGATTGTAAATACAATCTGCGCTAGAATGACAGTGAATATCATCAAATGAAGATGTTACAATGATTTCTGCATTGCGTAATATCTAGTAATTCCGCACTTAAAATTAATTTATGCAGTAAATACATCTGCGGGAAGGGAGATCTTACCATTGTTTCAAAGGTTAAAATAAACCTGCGATTAATTCTTACAAATATCTATCTTTATATACTCCCATCATTAGCAACTATCAGAAGTTA
Source organism: Bombina bombina (assembly GCF_027579735.1). Taxonomy (NCBI): domain Eukaryota; kingdom Metazoa; phylum Chordata; class Amphibia; order Anura; family Bombinatoridae; genus Bombina; species Bombina bombina. The sequence continues at coordinate 1,166,784,814 of NC_069499.1, forward strand.
TAGAGTACAACTTTGACGTTATTGATCAAAAATTATGGGGTTACTCTCATATACGGTGGTCTCAGATATAAATGAGGGTTATGTATGGTTATTATATGTGTGTTAAGAACCCGATTACAATAATATAGATGAGACAACTGGTGTAATGTATCTCCGGGATGTCTGTATGTACTTTCAATCGTGGTTCAAAGACTGACACCTCATCTATACTCAAAAATAAGTCTCACAATAGTAATCTTGGTTACATGTAATTACAGTATTTTTAACCTTCAACAAAGGATAGACTTGAGAATAAGGTCAATGGTTTGTAATTTTACATTTTCACTAAGGAATGGACATAATACAATTGTTAGTCTCTTAGTTAAGTGGCAAATATCCTGGTTGATTATTGCTATCAATCTTATATTGCTTCAACAAAGGATAGGCATTAGAACAAAATCAAAAATTATTGTATTTTAGTATTATTTCTTTTCAAACGATATATCAAAAATGTGAATCTTAGTGGCAAAAATCCAGTTAGACCTGGTCATAGACTAAAGTCTCGCGAAAATGCTATATTCTTCTGGATCATAACAGCAAGATTAAAGAGGAAGTGTGCTAATGTCAATGTTATTTATTAGACTTTAAATGAGCACGTAATTCATTTTTATTAGTATGGATTATAAGAAGGAGTTATATCCGTCCTGTTCGTTCAATCCATGTGGTGTTAAGGTTTTCAGCCAAAAAATCCATCGGCACTCAGCCTGTAACAACATATTTTCCACATTTCCTCCTCTAATGCCTGTCTTAATTACTTGTAAGACTGCAATTTTTAGATCTGGTTTGTTCCCATGTTTGCGAAGATAGTGTTTCGCCACTGGTGTTAGGGTTTTGCCTTTCTTACTGTCTGTTTCACAGTTTTTTATACTATTAATGTGTTCTCCCAGTCTGACGCGGAGTTCCCGTGTCGTGATGCCTATGTATTTCATTCCACATTTACAGAAAAGGCAATAGACCACATTTTTAGTTTTACAGTTTGCAAAACTGAGCATTCGTTTAGTGTCGCCCACACAGGTAGTGAATTCCCTTTCGTTTGTCATAAATTTACAGAAACTGCAATTCCCACAGGCATAGGTTCCGGTAATATTCCTATTACTTGGATTTCTTCTTGTAAAGTGACTCTTGACCAGTCTGTTCCCAATGGTGGGCGCTCTTCTCCAACTGGTTAAAATTCTCTTACCCAAGCATTTCGATAGGGATTCATCTGATTTCAGTATGTTACTGTGTTTGTTCAGAATTTCACATATTTTTGTGCAGTTGTTATTAAAAGTCGTCACAAATCTAATTTCGTTGGTACTACTTTCTATTTTGTTCTTAGGAGTTAGAAGGGAGTCACGTAAAGTTCTTTTAGCCCTTTGGTAAGCTACACGTATTACTTTTCGGCTATATCCTCTTTCTCTCAACCTTATTTTCAATTCTTTGGCTCTTTTGTTAAACACTTCAAAATCAGTGCAATTTCTCCTAATCCTCAGAAATTCTCCAGTAGGTATCGCTTTTTTGGTACTTTCAGCATGGCAACTATCATATTGTAAGATAGAGTTGGTTGCTGTGTCCTTCCTATAAAGATCCGTTTTTATTTTATTGTTCACATCCTTATAGATTGAGATGTCAAGAAATTCTACTTTATCCCTACTTAGATTGTAGGTCAGTTTTAGGTTCATTGTGTTCTGATTCAGAATGGAGATGAATTCCTTGAAGAGTGTTTCGTTGCCTGTCCATATTATGAAGAGGTCATCAATATAGCGGCACCATAAACTGATGTGTTCCGTATATGCTGTTAGATTTTCATTAAAGACATGTTCTCTTTCCCACCATCCAAGATATATGTTCGCATATGTGGGTGCGCAAGATGACCCCATGGCAGTGCCTTGTATTTGGAGATAGAAGTAGTCATTAAAGACAAAATAATTATGTTTTAATACGAATGTAAGTAATTCTATCACAAATTTATTGCGCTCCATTCTGTCACTTGATTGCATACTAAGAAAGTACTCTACTGCTTGACAACCATATTCATGTTTGATTGACGTATATAGTGATTCAACATCACATGTAATTAATATTGAATCATCTTCTAGTGTTAAATCATTCAGTTTACTGAGGATGTCCATCGTATCCCTGGTATATGATGGTAAAGCCCAGACTATTTCCCTTAGGTATAAATCAAGGAATCTGCTCGCTTGCTCACACAGGCTGTTTATGCTTGACACTATCGGTCTTCCTGGTGGAGATTCTTTATTTTTGTGGACTTTGGGTAGTAGGTAGAGTGTTGCAATTCTTGGTGTCTTTACTTGTAAAAAAAGAGTATTCTCTTTGACTTATTAGGTCATTATCTTTCGCATTATCAATTAGCTTATTGTATTCATTCAAAAATTGTTCTGTTGGATTAGAGAAAAGGCATTTATAACACGTTTTGTCATTTAGCTGTCGTTTGGCTTCAATGATGTACTTGTCTTTTTCCCATACCACTATGTTGCCCCCTTTGTCGGATGGCTTAATGAGGACATCTTCCCAAGAATTGATCTCCTTTAGAGCTTGTTCTTCAATTTTACTAATATTGTGTTTAGTATTGTTGTCTAGTTTGAGGAAATCAGTCATTACCATTTTAAGATATACTTCTATTTGTGGAAATTTCGATATTGGAGGCATGTACTTAGATTTTAACCTAATCTTTTTGTCCAAAAATGTCTCAGTATCTGTTGTGTCATGTCCCTCACTCTCATTCCATAGCCCAATTAGGGTATCAAGTGTTTGTATATCAGTAGTTGTTACATCATCCTGAGTATTATACAACTTATGTAGTGCCAATTTCCTACAAAAGAGATGTAGATCTTTAACTAGTTCAAATTTATCAATAGAGGGTGTTGGTGAGAAAGATAGGCCTTTAGATAGGACAGATAAATGGTTCTCATTCAGTGTTCTTTTAGATAAGTTAATTACTTGTAGCTTATCAGATTTTGTTTCTACCATTTTGGGCGTTTGCCCCAGTCCTCCCTCCTCCTGTATCCATTTTCGTTCCTGTATCCCCACCTGGCTCGATCTCTCAGTGTTCTGTTTCCCCCCTTGGCCCCTTCTTGTGGGTTTTTTATGGTTTCTTTTTCTAACTGGCTGGAATTCCTGCCTAAAAAACTCTGATTGTTAGTTCTTATAGCATTGTTTTCTGAGTCACTATCTTCAATGGCTGAAGATTCACAGTCAGATTGGTGTGTGTTAGTAGGTGGGGGTAGGCTATTGATTGGTCTACGTCTGGGCTGTTTGTCGTCCCATGTAAATATTCTCCCTTTTTCAAAATCTTTCAGATCTCTTTTCATTTTTGAACATTTTGTCTGTATGATCTCCTTCTCTCTTTTATCTAGTTCTTCCCTCATCTCTTTGTATGTTTGTTTGAATTTGTCTAAGTTGTCAAATTTCTGTAGTTTCATGTTATACTCAGATATTTCTTTATCTAATTCTGACATAACTTCTACTTCATAGTCAGACAGGATAGCTACCAATATTTCAGAACAGTTAATTAAAGCCTGTTCCCACCTATCTTTGTATGAATCAATATGAAAGGAGAAACTTGGGAATAGCCGGACTCGTAACCCTCGTGGTATTATGTGTTTGGCTAAATATTTATCATATGCGCTCTTATTCCAGAATGAGCGTGTGTGTTTTTTAATTAGGTAGCTTAATGATTTAAGACCCTCTTCCCAATTGTCAATTTCAGTTTCTGTTGTGTTTTCATTGTCATATGCTAGCGAGAAGGTTTTGTCAATATCTTTTATTCTTTGTTCCTGTCTATTTTTGTAATCCTGCGAGAGATTAGACGCCATTGTGTGTGGATTGGCTCTGAATTGACTAAAAAGTCACAGAAAAATCCCAAGAAATGCTGTCATAAACAGCGGATAGAAGATAATATAGAATGATAAGGTATGGAGGGAATGGATTCAATATAACTAGACCCCAAAATAATTAATAAGCTAGTATATAGTATATCTAGGGTAATCAAACCCAAGTATTCCTGTCTTAGCTATTAACTATAAATCTGGTGGGGGGGTGCTCTTATCCGGTAAAGTAGTAGATAAACAAAGAAAAAAATGGATAACCAGAGCACTCTTAGTATTTCAATTATAGAACAGTGAGGTAGTATGCAGTGGGTGTAAGGTAAAACTTAACATTTAATTGTATTAGTTAAAAAGGTAGTAATGACTACCAGTGTAGTGCATTAAAAGCTGTATTGTGGTACAGTAGAGCTGGTGAACCTAGGAGAGTATCCTTAAAGACGTAGCTGCAACAATGTAACCAAGTATAAAGTCTATAAGCATAGAAGGGAATGGGTCTGCTGCAAAAACACCATAAAATGCTCGCGGATTGCACTAAAACTAATCTACTAAAGAGGACAAGCCTCAACCAATTATGCTAAGCTGTGCAGTACTGGAGCGGTGTATATGGCAGCAGAAATTCCAAAATTCAATAACGGAATGGATACAAAGTAGCGCTAAGTAACGTCTATGAGGTTGCAGAGCTCTCAATTAAGCGCCTGATGCGCATTTCGCCCTATCCGGGCTTTGTCAAAGGCTAACCCGACTGGGTAGAGCCTCACTGTTTAAAAATAGTATGGTGGCCAATCAAAGGGGTTGTAGTCCTACACACCCCTTTCCCCATTCGTACACATGGGCGTCATTTCTAATTGGCTATGGTTTACCACATGACATCACTCGAGTAGAGTCACATGGGGCAGGAAAATATTGACAGCGCTTAAGATTGTAAATACAATCTGCGCTAGAATGACAGTGAATATCATCAAATGAAGATGTTACAATGATTTCTGCATTGCGTAATATCTAGTAATTCCGCACTTAAAATTAATTTATGCAGTAAATACATCTGCGGGAAGGGAGATCTTACCATTGTTTCAAAGGTTAAAATAAACCTGCGATTAATTCTTACAAATATCTATCTTTATATACTCCCATCATTAGCAACTATCAGAAGTTATAGAGTACAACTTTGACGTTATTGATCAAAAATTATGGGGTTACTCTCATATACGGTGGTCTCAGATATAAATGAGGGTTATGTATGGTTATTATATGTGTGTTAAGAACCCGATTACAATAATATAGATGAGACAACTGGTGTAATGTATCTCCGGGATGTCTGTATGTACTTTCAATCGTGGTTCAAAGACTGACACCTCATCTATACTCAAAAATAAGTCTCACAATAGTAATCTTGGTTACATGTAATTACAGTATTTTTAACCTTCAACAAAGGATAGACTTGAGAATAAGGTCAATGGTTTGTAATTTTACATTTTCACTAAGGAATGGACATAATACAATTGTTAGTCTCTTAGTTAAGTGGCAAATATCCTGGTTGATTATTGCTATCAATCTTATATTGCTTCAACAAAGGATAGGCATTAGAACAAAATCAAAAATTATTGTATTTTAGTATTATTTCTTTTCAAACGATATATCAAAAATGTGAATCTTAGTGGCAAAAATCCAGTTAGACCTGGTCATAGACTAAAGTCTCGCGAAAATGCTATATTCTTCTGGATCATAACAGCAAGATTAAAGAGGAAGTGTGCTAATGTCAATGTTATTTATTAGACTTTAAATGAGCACGTAATTCATTTTTATTAGTATGGATTATAAGAAGGAGTTATATCCGTCCTGTTCGTTCAATCCATGTGGTGTTAAGGTTTTCAGCCAAAAAATCCATCGGCACTCAGCCTGTAACAACATATTTTCCACATTTCCTCCTCTAATGCCTGTCTTAATTACTTGTAAGACTGCAATTTTTAGATCTGGTTTGTTCCCATGTTTGCGAAGATAGTGTTTCGCCACTGGTGTTAGGGTTTTGCCTTTCTTACTGTCTGTTTCACAGTTTTTTATACTATTAATGTGTTCTCCCAGTCTGACGCGGAGTTCCCGTGTCGTGATGCCTATGTATTTCATTCCACATTTACAGAAAAGGCAATAGACCACATTTTTAGTTTTACAGTTTGCAAAACTGAGCATTCGTTTAGTGTCGCCCACACAGGTAGTGAATTCCCTTTCGTTTGTCATAAATTTACAGAAACTGCAATTCCCACAGGCATAGGTTCCGGTAATATTCCTATTACTTGGATTTCTTCTTGTAAAGTGACTCTTGACCAGTCTGTTCCCAATGGTGGGCGCTCTTCTCCAACTGGTTAAAATTCTCTTACCCAAGCATTTCGATAGGGATTCATCTGATTTCAGTATGTTACTGTGTTTGTTCAGAATTTCACATATTTTTGTGCAGTTGTTATTAAAAGTCGTCACAAATCTAATTTCGTTGGTACTACTTTCTATTTTGTTCTTAGGAGTTAGAAGGGAGTCACGTAAAGTTCTTTTAGCCCTTTGGTAAGCTACACGTATTACTTTTCGGCTATATCCTCTTTCTCTCAACCTTATTTTCAATTCTTTGGCTCTTTTGTTAAACACTTCAAAATCAGTGCAATTTCTCCTAATCCTCAGAAATTCTCCAGTAGGTATCGCTTTTTTGGTACTTTCAGCATGGCAACTATCATATTGTAAGATAGAGTTGGTTGCTGTGTCCTTCCTATAAAGATCCGTTTTTATTTTATTGTTCACATCCTTATAGATTGAGATGTCAAGAAATTCTACTTTATCCCTACTTAGATTGTAGGTCAGTTTTAGGTTCATTGTGTTCTGATTCAGAATGGAGATGAATTCCTTGAAGAGTGTTTCGTTGCCTGTCCATATTATGAAGAGGTCATCAATATAGCGGCACCATAAACTGATGTGTTCCGTATATGCTGTTAGATTTTCATTAAAGACATGTTCTCTTTCCCACCATCCAAGATATATGTTCGCATATGTGGGTGCGCAAGATGACCCCATGGCAGTGCCTTGTATTTGGAGATAGAAGTAGTCATTAAAGACAAAATAATTATGTTTTAATACGAATGTAAGTAATTCTATCACAAATTTATTGCGCTCCATTCTGTCACTTGATTGCATACTAAGAAAGTACTCTACTGCTTGACAACCATATTCATGTTTGATTGACGTATATAGTGATTCAACATCACATGTAATTAATATTGAATCATCTTCTAGTGTTAAATCATTCAGTTTACTGAGGATGTCCATCGTATCCCTGGTATATGATGGTAAAGCCCAGACTATTTCCCTTAGGTATAAATCAAGGAATCTGCTCGCTTGCTCACACAGGCTGTTTATGCTTGACACTATCGGTCTTCCTGGTGGAGATTCTTTATTTTTGTGGACTTTGGGTAGTAGGTAGAGTGTTGCAATTCTTGGTGTCTTTACTTGTAAAAAAAGAGTATTCTCTTTGACTTATTAGGTCATTATCTTTCGCATTATCAATTAGCTTATTGTATTCATTCAAAAATTGTTCTGTTGGATTAGAGAAAAGGCATTTATAACACGTTTTGTCATTTAGCTGTCGTTTGGCTTCAATGATGTACTTGTCTTTTTCCCATACCACTATGTTGCCCCCTTTGTCGGATGGCTTAATGAGGACATCTTCCCAAGAATTGATCTCCTTTAGAGCTTGTTCTTCAATTTTACTAATATTGTGTTTAGTATTGTTGTCTAGTTTGAGGAAATCAGTCATTACCATTTTAAGATATACTTCTATTTGTGGAAATTTCGATATTGGAGGCATGTACTTAGATTTTAACCTAATCTTTTTGTCCAAAAATGTCTCAGTATCTGTTGTGTCATGTCCCTCACTCTCATTCCATAGCCCAATTAGGGTATCAAGTGTTTGTATATCAGTAGTTGTTACATCATCCTGAGTATTATACAACTTATGTAGTGCCAATTTCCTACAAAAGAGATGTAGATCTTTAACTAGTTCAAATTTATCAATAGAGGGTGTTGGTGAGAAAGATAGGCCTTTAGATAGGACAGATAAATGGTTCTCATTCAGTGTTCTTTTAGATAAGTTAATTACTTGTAGCTTATCAGATTTTGTTTCTACCATTTTGGGCGTTTGCCCCAGTCCTCCCTCCTCCTGTATCCATTCTCGTTCCTGTATCCCCACCTGGCTCGATCTCTCAGTGTTCTGTTTCCCCCCTTGGCCCCTTCTTGTGGGTTTTTTATGGTTTCTTTTTCTAACTGGCTGGAATTCCTGCCTAAAAAACTCTGATTGTTAGTTCTTATAGCATTGTTTTCTGAGTCACTATCTTCAATGGCTGAAGATTCACAGTCAGATTGGTGTGTGTTAGTAGGTGGGGGTAGGCTATTGATTGGTCTACGTCTGGACTGTTTGTCGTCCCATGTAAATATTCTCCCTTTTTCAAAATCTTTCAGATCTCTTTTCATTTTTGAACATTTTGTCTGTATGATCTCCTTCTCTCTTTTATCTAGTTCTTCCCTCATCTCTTTGTATGTTTGTTTGAATTTGTCTAAGTTGTCAAATTTCTGTAGTTTCATGTTATACTCAGATATTTCTTTATCTAATTCTGACATAACTTCTACTTCATAGTCAGACAGGATAGCTACCAATATTTCAGAACAGTTAATTAAAGCCTGTTCCCACCTATCTTTGTATGAATCAATATGAAAGGAGAAACTTGGGAATAGCCGGACTCGTAACCCTCGTGGTATTATGTGTTTGGCTAAATATTTATCATATGCGCTCTTATTCCAGAATGAGCGTGTGTGTTTTTTAATTAGGTAGCTTAATGATTTAAGACCCTCTTCCCAATTGTCAATTTCAGTTTCTGTTGTGTTTTCATTGTCATATGCTAGCGAGAAGGTTTTGTCAATATCTTTTATTCTTTGTTCCTGTCTATTTTTGTAATCCTGCGAGAGATTAGACGCCATTGTGTGTGGATTGGCTCTGAATTGACTAAAAAGTCACAGAAAAATCCCAAGAAATGCTGTCATAAACAGCAGATAGAAGATAATATAGAATGATAAGGTATGGAGGGAATGGATTCAATATAACTAGACCCCAAAATAATTAATAAGCTAGTATATAGTATATCTAGGGTAATCAAACCCAAGTATTCCTGTCTTAGCTATTAACTATAAATCTGGTGGGGGGTGCTCTTATCCGGTAAAGTAGTAGATAAACAAAGAAAAAAATGGATAACCAGAGCACAATACAGCTTTTAATGCACTACACTGGTAGTCATTACTACCTTTTTAACTAATACAATTAAATGTTAAGTTTTACCTTACACCCACTGCATACTACCTCACTGTTCTATAATTGAAATACTAAGAGTGCTCTGGTTATCCATTTTTGAATCCATTCCCTCCATACCTTATCATTCTATATTATCTTCTATCCGCTGTTTATGACAGCATTTCTTGGGATTTTTCTGTGACTTTTTAGTCAATTCAGAGCCAATCCACACACAATGGCGTCTAATCTCTCGCAGGATTACAAAAATAGACAGGAACAAAGAATAAAAGATATTGACAAAACCTTCTCGCTAGCATATGACAATGAAAACACAACAGAAACTGAAATTGACAATTGGGAAGAGGGTCTTAAATCATTAAGCTACCTAATTAAAAAACACACACGCTCATTCTGGAATAAGAGCGCATATGATAAATATTTAGCCAAACACATAATACCACGAGGGTTACGAGTCCGGCTATTCCCAAGTTTCTCCTTTCATATTGATTCATACAAAGATAGGTGGGAACAGGCTTTAATTAACTGTTCTGAAATATTGGTAGCTATCCTGTCTGACTATGAAGTAGAAGTTATGTCAGAATTAGATAAAGAAATATCTGAGTATAACATGAAACTACAGAAATTTGACAACTTAGACAAATTCAAACAAACATACAAAGAGATGAGGGAAGAACTAGATAAAAGAGAGAAGGAGATCATACAGACAAAATGTTCAAAAATGAAAAGAGATCTGAAAGATTTCGAAAAAGGGAGAATATTTACATGGGACGACAAACAGTCCAGACGTAGACCAATCAATAGCCTACCCCCACCTACTAACACACACCAATCTGACTGTGAATCTTCAGCCATTGAAGATAGTGACTCAGAAAACAATGCTATAAGAACTAACAATCAGAGTTTTTTAGGCAGGAATTCCAGCCAGTTAGAAAAAGAAACCATAAAAAACCCACAAGAAGGGGCCAAGGGGGGAAACAGAACACTGAGAGATCGAGCCAGGTGGGGATACAGGAACGAAAATGGATACAGGAGGAGGGAGGACTGGGGCAAACGCCCAAAATGGTAGAAACAAAATCTGATAAGCTACAAGTAATTAACTTATCTAAAAGAACACTGAATGAGAACCATTTATCTGTACTATCTAAAGGCCTATCTTTCTCACCAACACCCTCTATTGATAAATTTGAACTAGTTAAAGATCTACATCTCTTTTGTAGGAAATTGGCACTACATAAGTTGTATAATACTCAGGATGATGTAACAACTACTGATATACAAACACTTGATACCCTAATTGGGCTATGGAATGAGAGTGAGGGACATGACACAACAGATACTGAGACATTTTTGGACAAAAAGATTAGGTTAAAATCTAAGTACATGCCTCCAATATCGAAATTTCCACAAATAGAAGTATATCTTAAAATGGTAATGACTGATTTCCTCAAACTAGACAACAATACTAAACACAATATTAGTAAAATTGAAGAACAAGCTCTAAAGGAGATCAATTCTTGGGAAGATGTCCTCATTAAGCCATCCGACAAAGGGGGCAACATAGTGGTATGGGAAAAAGACAAGTACATCATTGAAGCCAAACGACAGCTAAATGACAAAACGTGTTATAAATGCCTTTTCTCTAATCCAACAGAACAATTTTTGAATGAATACAATAAGCTAATTGATAATGCGAAAGATAATGACCTAATAAGTCAAAGAGAATACTCTTTTTTACAAGTAAAGACACCAAGAATTGCAACACTCTACCTACTACCCAAAGTCCACAAAAATAAAGAATCTCCACCAGGAAGACCGATAGTGTCAAGCATAAACAGCCTGTGTGAGCAAGCGAGCAGATTCCTTGATTTATACCTAAGGGAAATAGTCTGGACTTTACCATCATATACCAGGGATACGATGGACATCCTCAGTAAAATGAATGATTTAACACTAGAAGATGATTCAATATTAATTACATGTGATGTTGAATCACTATATACGTCAATCAAACATGAATATGGTTGTCAAGCAGTAGAGTACTTTCTTAGTATGCAATCAAGTGACAGAATGGAGCGCAATAAATTTGTGATAGAATTACTTACATTCGTATTAAAACATAATTATTTTGTCTTTAATGACTACTTCTATCTCCAAATACAAGGCACTGCCATGGGGTCATCTTGCGCACCCACATATGCGAACATATATCTTGGATGGTGGGAAAGAGAACATGTCTTTAATGAAAATCTAACAGCATATACGGAACACATCAGTTTATGGTGCCGCTATATTGATGACCTCTTCATAATATGGACAGGCAACGAAACACTCTTCAAGGAATTCATCTCCATTCTGAATCAGAACACAATGAACCTAAAACTGACCTACAATCTAAGTAGGGATAAAGTAGAATTTCTTGACATCTCAATCTATAAGGATGTGAACAATAAAATAAAAACGGATCTTTACAGGAAGGACACAGCAACCAACTCTATCTTACAATATGATAGTTGCCATGCTGAAAGTACCAAAAAAGCAATACCTACTGGAGAATTTCTGAGGATTAGGAGAAATTGCACTGATTTTGAAGTGTTTAACAAAAGAGCCAAAGAATTGAAAATAAGGTTGAGAGAAAGAGGATATAGCCGAAAAGTAATACGTGTAGCTTACCAAAGGGCTAAAAGAACTTTACGTGACTCCCTTCTAACTCCTAAGAACAAAATAGAAAGTAGTACCAACGAAATTAGATTTGTGACGACTTTTAATAACAACTGCACAAAAATATGTGAAATTCTGAACAAACACAGTAACATACTGAAATCAGATGAATCCCTATCGAAATGCTTGGGTAAGAGAATTTTAACCAGTTGGAGAAGAGCGCCCACCATTGGGAACAGACTGGTCAAGAGTCACTTTACAAGAAGAAATCCAAGTAATAGGAATATTACCGGAACCTATGCCTGTGGGAATTGCAGTTTCTGTAAATTTATGACAAACGAAAGGGAATTCACTACCTGTGTGGGCGACACTAAACGAATGCTCAGTTTTGCAAACTGTAAAACTAAAAATGTGGTCTATTGCCTTTTCTGTAAATGTGGAATGAAATACATAGGCATCACGACACGGGAACTCCGCGTCAGACTGGGAGAACACATTAATAGTATAAAAAACTGTGAAACAGACAGTAAGAAAGGCAAAACCCTAACACCAGTGGCGAAACACTATCTTCGCAAACATGGGAACAAACCAGATCTAAAAATTGCAGTCTTACAAGTAATTAAGACAGGCATTAGAGGAGGAAATGTGGAAAATATGTTGTTACAGGCTGAGTGCCGATGGATTTTTTGGCTGAAAACCTTAACACCACATGGATTGAACGAACAGGACGGATATAACTCCTTCTTATAATCCATACTAATAAAAATGAATTACGTGCTCATTTAAAGTCTAATAAATAACATTGACATTAGCACACTTCCTCTTTAATCTTGCTGTTATGATCCAGAAGAATATAGCATTTTCGCGAGACTTTAGTCTATGACCAGGTCTAACTGGATTTTTGCCACTAAGATTCACATTTTTGATATATCGTTTGAAAAGAAATAATACTAAAATACAATAATTTTTGATTTTGTTCTAATGCCTATCCTTTGTTGAAGCAATATAAGATTGATAGCAATAATCAACCAGGATATTTGCCACTTAACTAAGAGACTAACAATTGTATTATGTCCATTCCTTAGTGAAAATGTAAAATTACAAACCATTGACCTTATTCTCAAGTCTATCCTTTGTTGAAGGTTAAAAATACTGTAATTACATGTAACCAAGATTACTATTGTGAGACTTATTTTTGAGTATAGATGAGGTGTCAGTCTTTGAACCACGATTGAAAGTACATACAGACATCCCGGAGATACATTACACCAGTTGTCTCATCTATATTATTGTAATCGGGTTCTTAACACACATATAATAACCATACATAACCCTCATTTATATCTGAGACCACCGTATATGAGAGTAACCCCATAATTTTTGATCAATAACGTCAAAGTTGTACTCTATAACTTCTGATAGTTGCTAATGATGGGAGTATATAAAGATAGATATTTGTAAGAATTAATCGCAGGTTTATTTTAACCTTTGAAACAATGGTAAGATCTCCCTTCCCGCAGATGTATTTACTGCATAAATTAATTTTAAGTGCGGAATTACTAGATATTACGCAATGCAGAAATCATTGTAACATCTTCATTTGATGATATTCACTGTCATTCTAGCGCAGATTGTATTTACAATCTTAAGCGCTGTCAATATTTTCCTGCCCCATGTGACTCTACTCGAGTGATGTCATGTGGTAAACCATAGCCAATTAGAAATGACGCCCATGTGTACGAATGGGGAAAGGGGTGTGTAGGACTACAACCCCTTTGATTGGCCACCATACTATTTTTAAACAGTGAGGCTCTACCCAGTCGGGTTAGCCTTTGACAAAGCCCGGATAGGGCGAAATGCGCATCAGGCGCTTAATTGAGAGCTCTGCAACCTCATAGACGTTACTTAGCGCTACTTTGTATCCATTCCGTTATTGAATTTTGGAATTTCTGCTGCCATATACACCGCTCCAGTACTGCACAGCTTAGCATAATTGGTTGAGGCTTGTCCTCTTTAGTAGATTAGTTTTAGTGCAATCCGCGAGCATTTTATGGTGTTTTTGCAGCAGACCCATTCCCTTCTATGCTTATAGACTTTATACTTGGTTACATTGTTGCAGCTACGTCTTCAAGGATACTCTCCTAGGTTCACCAGCTCTACTGTACCACAATACAGCTTTTAATGCACTACACTGGTAGTCATTACTACCTTTTTAACTAATACAATTAAATGTTAAGTTTTACCTTACACCCACTGCATACTACCTCACTGTTCTATAATTGAAATACTAAGAGTGCTCTGGTTATCCATTTTTTTCTTTGTTTATCTACTGGTTTATAATAGACATACATATTAAAGGGCCACTGAACCAAAAAAAAATCTTTCATGATCCAGATATAGCACGCAATTTTAAGCAACTTTCTAATTTACTCCTATTATCAATTTTCTTCGTTCTCTTGCTATCTTTATTTTAAAAGCAGGAATGTAAATCTTAGCAGCCAGACCATTTTAGGAGCGCTTGCTTATTGGAGGCTTACATTTACCCAAAAACAAAAAATGAGCCGGCTCCTATGCATCACATTCCTGCTTTTTAAATAAAGATAGCAAGAGAAAGAAGAAAAAATAATAGGAGTAAATTAGAAAGGTTTAGTGTCCCTTTAATGCATACATGCTTGGTGGTGGAATAGAATATTGTGAACAATCTTGGTGGTGGTGACTCATCTATCATTCAATGTCTCTTTGTATGGAATAGTATTTAAATGTTATTTTCTTCTTAAACGGGAAGAGTCCACAGCTGCATTCATTACTTTTGGGAATTCAGAACATGGCCACCTGGAGGAGGCAAAGACACCCCAGCCAAAGGCTTAAATACCTCCCCCACTTCCCTTATCCCCCAGTCATTCTTTGCCTTTCGTCACAGGAGGTTGGCAGAGAAGTGTCAGAAGATTGAAAGATAGTCTCTTATAGGGGGTAGTTCGAAATGGGACTGGAGTTTAAAGTAATCCTGTCTCAGTGAGGGCATGGATGAAAGTTAAGAGTCCGGAGATGCAGGGAGTTAACTCATGTTAACAGTTCCTTGGCAAACAGCGTTGACGAGTTTCGCTGTCTGCCATTCTTCACTCAAGTTCATGTCAGAAGCGCTGCTACTATCTGTCACACTTGAAGGGCTGTGTTCCTGTTCCACGGCATGGATTCCGGTAAGATAATTTCATTTTATTTCCCTATGTGAATGTAATGTTAACGAAAGAAGTCAGGGTCCCAGTGGGACTCCTTTATCTTAAAATGGAATCAAGGGTTAATAACTGCTGTGGGGGGTTATTGAACAGGGGGGACTTTAATCATGTTTGTTAAATGATCTGTCTGCTAATGTGTAGTGATGCTTGGGCTCATGGCTATTCTGAATATATTGGCCTTATCATCAGACTGCTCGATCCTTTTGGACTGGCACACTTTTTTTTTTTTGCGGGCTTACACGGCGAACATCGTGACCGGGTGTGGTCAATTGTAATTCCATTTTCATACTTTGAGCGAATTGGCGACGGAGAGAGTCTGTTCGTTGGTTGTCTGGTTCACAGGAGGTAGTGAGTGCCCCAGCCATTGGGGGTGTAAAGTGCCGTTAGTTTTAGTCCATATTTGGAATCTCCAAGTTATGGAGGATTCTCATTTTTTATAAACGGACATCTCTGACTCAGAGTATACGTCTTGTGAGGAGTATGAAATGGCCCTGTTATCCATGCACATCAGTTATGTAGAATGCGTTGAGCCATCTGCCCCTGAGGATTCCATGTCCCGTGAGGCACGTGCCCCAGAACCTTCTTTTGCTACACAAGCAGGTGTCCCTATGGCCGTTACTCCTTCTCCGGAAAGCGGCCTGTTTCCTCCAGAGGTTACAGCAGGGTTCCGCATGGCCATATTTATGGCGCTGGTGCATTTATATCTCCCAAGAGAAGTATTTTTAAAATACTGTGTCCGTGTTCTGTAAACCAGGGTCCGTCAAGTGTGACATCGCCTGAGTCGGTTCGACCATCTGGGGAAGCGATGGCCTCTGAGGCTTCAGAGGCCCCTCCCTCAGGGCCGGGGTTGTCCATCGATCCTGCGGGGAACATTTTGCCTTCCGTTATAGACTGGCACGTCTTTGTGTACTATTAAGGCATGTTTTGGCGGTGCTGGAGGATTCCGGTCCTACTGGGCTGAGAGATCCTCGGTCTTCCGTGCTGGATGGCAAACTGGATTAGACGTATGGGGATGAATCCAATCTCCTTGACGTCTCCGTTTTTCTTACTGGCCGGTCGCTAGCTGCTGTTCTTTACAATTCATGTCACCCACGTAGTGCCGGTAGGCTGGTTACCTTGTATTTAAATATATACTTATATTTCTATTAGAATATAAGTTCAACTATTTCTATACATGAGACAACAATAAATATTATTTATAACAATTTATTTCTACATTAAAACACTTGCATTATTTGCAAGTTTTATAATTTCAATAGAAAATAGGTCTCAAAAAGCACAATTTTCCTCTTTTACACCTAGTTGAGCTGGGTGTAATATTTCTCAATGTATCGACAGCCTCCGACAGTATATTAACGGTTTGTGCTTTCATTGGAAACCTGGTATAATTTGTCGATTAACAGCTTCTACTACTTTCTATGGGACGTGAAGATTTTTTCGGCAGCCGGAGTCCAGCTGCCGATATTGAGGTATAACTCGCCATTGGAAACAGTCGATAAACGATATTGCTTTGACAGCATATTTAACGGTTTGCGAGTGCACGCAAACTGAATTACGACTCAATGGAAGCGAGCCCTATGTGGGCTAAATAATCTGCTTTGTCAAGAGGCAGATCTGTAGTGTGCAGTTTAATTTATGGGTAATTATCAGTGATCCTGTCAAATCAACAAATATTACTGGCTACTGGAATGTAGCGCTAACAACATGATGTGAGACACTTTACGGCGAGATTATAAATTTGCAGAGGAAAAAAAACGTGTAAATACAAAAGTTCTTATTCCTATTTCATGTGACTAGTTTCTAGTTTGTTTTGTCTTTTCTGTTTAACTTAAATTTGCCATGAAATAACGCAACTGCCTAACAGCTAAACTATGCAGATTATAAGGGGCTATAAAAGATTGTTTTTTAGCATAAATATGCCTAGTTAAAGGGAACTGAGTGACAGGTGCCCGGTATGTCTGCATATATTTCAGAACTTTAAATATAAGAAAATTATATTATTTATGTCAGTTCTGAGAGGAGCCTGGAACATAACTCATTAACTTGTCATTGTCGGTTGAAGGCTACTTCCTATATTTTAGGTATTCCTACAAATTAATTTTTCGAAATTGCAAAAGGCGTAAAAACAAAAGCAAAATAATGCAAATCTTCCAAGGAATTCCCTTGCTTTTACACGTTTGAAAGAAAACTTAAACTCTGGCTTTAATGTAAGTTTTTTGCAAATTAATTTCCTTGTTTTTCCATAAATTAAACCAAATACAGGGAGTGCAGAATTATTAGGCAAGTTGTATTTTTGAGGATTAATTTTATTATTGAACAACAACCATGTTCTCAATGAACCCAAAAAACTAATTAATATCAAAGCTGAATAGTTTTGGAAGTAGTTTTTAGTTTGTTTTTAGTTATAGCTATTTTAGGGGGATATCTGTGTGTGCAGGTGACTACTACTGTGCATAATTATTAGGCAACTTAACAAAAAACAAATATATACCCATTTCAATTATTTATTTTTACCAGTGAAACCAATATAACATCTCAACATTCACAAATATACATTTCTGACATTCAAAAACAAAACAAAAACAAATCAGTGACCAATATAGCCACCTTTCTTTGCAAGGACACTCAAAAGCCTGCCATCCATGGATTCTGTCAGTGTTTTGATCTGTTCACCATCAACATTGCGTGCAGCAGCAACCACAGCCTCCCAGACACTGTTCAGAGAGGTGTACTGTTTTCCCTCCTTGTAAATCTCACATTTGATGATGGACCACAGGTTCTCAATGGGGTTCAGATCAGGTGAACAAGGAGGCCATGTCATTAGATTTTCTTCTTTTATACCCTTTCTTGCCAGCCACGCTGTGGAGTACTTGGACGCGTGTGATGGAGCATTGTCCTGCATGAAAATCATGTTTTTCTTGAAGGATGCAGACTTCTTCCTGTACCACTGCTTGAAGAAGGTGTCTTCCAGAAACTGGCAGTAGGACTGGGAGTTGAGCTTGACTCCATCCTCAACCCGAAAAGGCCCCACAAGCTCATCTTTGATGATACCAGCCCAAACCAGTACTCCACCTCCACCTTGCTGGCGTCTGAGTTGGACTGGAGCTCTCTGCCCTTTACCAATCCAGCCACGGGCCCATCCATCTGGCCCATCAAGACTCACTTTCATTTCATCAGTCCATAAAACCTTAGAAAAATCAGTCTTGAGATATTTCTTGGCCCAGTCTTGACGTTTCAGCTTGTGTGTCTTGTTCAGTGGTGGTCGTCTTTCAGCCTTTCTTACCTTGGCCATGTCTCTGAGTATTGCACACCTTGTGCTTTTGGGCACTCCAGTGATGTTGCAGCTCTGAAATATGGCCAAACTGGTGGCAAGTGGCATCTTGGCAGCTGCACGCTTGACTTTTCTCAGTTCATGGGCAGTTATTTTGCGCCTTGGTTTTTCCACACGCTTCTTGCGACCCTGTTGACTATTTTGAATGAAACGCTTGATTGTTCGATGATCACGCTTCAGAAGCTTTGCAATTTTAAGAGTGCTGCATCCCTCTGCAAGATATCTCACTATTTTTGACTTTTCTGAGCCTGTCAAGTCCTTCTTTTGACCCATTTTGCCAAAGGAAAGGAAGTTGCCTAATAATTATGCACACCTGATATAGGGTGTTGATGTCATTAGACCACACCCCTTCTCATTACAGAGATGCACATCACCTAATATGCTTAATTGGTAGTATGCTTTCGAGCCTATACAGCTTGGAGTAAGACAACATGCATCAAGAGGATGATGTGGTCAAAATACTCATTTGCCTAATAATTCTGCACTCCCTGTATAATATAATCTACAAATACATTTAAGGGGGGGGGGGGAACTTTAGGAAAAAATTTAAATAAATAACATTTTTATTCTGCAAGAATGGGTACTAATACAGTATATTATATTAACCCCTTAACCATATTGGACGTACATATACGTTGTGCGGCACGGACATGTGTGTGTCACCGTCAGTAACTATCTTCTGCTGGTGCCGGCGGGAGGTGTGGGCGGTCTAGCAGGGGAAGCGGGAAGGAGAGGGAGTGGGAGGGCCCTACGCTACAGAAAAGGGGATCTGGGGGTGTGGGAACCCCCCTAACTAAAGGTAGTGGGTGGAGGGAGGTGGGGGGACACTAAGCTACAGAAATATTAAATAAAGAAATAAAATATATATATATTTTAAAAATAGAGCAGTTTATATTTACTGGCAGACAGCTGCCAGTAACTCAGATGGCGCCTAACAGTTAGAGGGGGAGGTTTAGAGATCTTTTTGGGGGGTATCAGGGCAGTTGGGGGGGGTAAGGAGGTATCCTACACTGCAGAAAAAATAATAATAATTATAAAAAAAATATTAAAACAAAAAAAAGCCTTATATTTTCATATTGGCAGACTGTCTGCCAATACCTAATATGGGGGTTACCAGTGGGGGCGGGGGAGGAAAGAGAGCTGTTTGGGAGGGATTAGGTAGGGATCAGGGTGTTGAAAGTGTCAGGTGGGAGGCTAATCTCTACACTAAAACCAAAATTAACCTTTTAAGATGCCTAATTAACTCCTTTGCAGCTGCGCACCACACTTCTATCATTCCCGGCAGTAATTAGCGGCTTTCTAACTACCAAAGAGCGATGGCAAAGCCATATATGTCTGCTATTTCTAAACAAAGGGATCCCAGAGAAACATTTACAAACATTTGTGCCATGATTGCACAAGCAGTATGTAAATAATTTCTGTGAGAAACCTAAAGTTTGTGAAAAAAAGTACCATTTTTTTTTATTGTATTTGGCGGTGAAATGGTGGCATGAAATGGGTCTAGATCAATACCTTGGATTGTCTACTTAAAAAAATACATAGTTTTGACAGGTAAATTAAAAAATAAAAAAAGGCTCTATTTCTGTTTAAATGGAGTGATAGCAAAAATGATAAAAAATTCTCTGGTATTTTGGGCAAGTTTTTTTCGTCATATTGATGGAACATACACGTTTAGTTAATTTTCCATTTTACTTCTATTATCAAATTTGCTCCATTCGACTTCCGGGACCGGCGCAGTGACGTTGAAGCACAGCCAGCCGAGCAAGCGAGCTCCACAGACGATATAGTAAAATAACCAGATCAGGACCACTAATTATATTTATATGGAAAACAGAGTCTCTAGGTAGTCTGTTATACTGAAACCAAATATTATTCAATTGATGGGCTGGAAAGACCTACTTACACATAACTGGCCATGTTTATTAAATCAAGATCAGAGATGTGGAAACATGAACGGCTGCCATCTTGCCTTGATTTTCTTATATGCACAATTTCTTAGCTAGACCGCTCTCTACCCTACTTCTGCAGTACTATAGTTACTGATATAGTTGAAGGACTAAGTACAACTGTCTTCAGTGTAAGGACACCACCTTTCAAGCTTTGGAGGATTTTGTGCATCATCCCTTACTCCGGAACACACCCTCACATGATTGCCCATATTAGCCCAAGAATACACTCCTTATTGCATTATTAGGGCTATGGCACCGGCAATTATGACTGTGGCATCGGTGACTTCCTATCTGGATTGGTGGGAGTTGCGGATCCTTTAGCTTGTGAATGATCACTTTTAAAGCCTGGAACAACAGCTACTCGCAGTGGTCTTTGATGTGCCGAGACAGGATCAATGCATTACAAAACTGGATCACACTAGTAATACTCACCTCTGCACTGATGTTTCCAGGGAGTTCCATTGTCAGAGCACGGAGGCTTGTGGTCAGAAAGAGAAGTTGTTTTCAAAGCCCCATAGATCTAAGTTTAGTGCCCTTGTGAACATAGATTGGAAACCTGGCAACACTCACACGCATGTATTGAATGCAGAGCAGGGCTACTCTGGACAGAAGATTGTTTCAGATACAGAAGTACCTAACAAAGATTTAGCCTTTTCCTCAGAGAAAGCCTTGGTGCTGACACATGACCGGTCCACAAATATGGTGTCATTTTTTTAGGACCCTCTGGTCCTCCACTACCCAAGCACTTAGGGGAACTTTTGCCCAGCAACACAAATGAGGTTCTAAAAGCCCATGCTACTGAAGATATTGTCTTAAAATGACTATTGATGAACACAAAACAGTATGAGAACATTGTTAAAGTCGGAGTAGGTTAGGTGTAGAAGCACCAATTATTCTATGCCTAACACTTCAGACAACTCTAAAATCTTTACTGATTTACTTTTGATACCAATGACTGCATTAAAACTGGCAGAAGGCCACAACAACATAATAGAAAATATTTTTTCAACTTGCTTTCTATTTTTTACCCTTAATTTTGTAGTTCAGCATAATTTAATTAACATAGTGGATAACTAGTTCCAGGTTTGGTACGTTTACACAGATTAACTGTTCACTATGTAAAGATGATCCTAAGCCTTATATTTGACTTATATGCGTACAAAGCCTATTCTTCCTCACCTTCATTAGCCATATACTATAAGTAGTAGGTTATTGATTCTCTGTAAAAATACTCTTTATACTGTGATATGATACAAATTTCTTCACTATATCTACCCCTTTATACATACTGAAGAGAGACTAACCAGAACTCAGTTGCTCTTTTTTTTAAGAATAAGAATGGGGTAAATCTGTGCTATAATACACATTACAGTTCTCACTGTCCCCAGCTCTTCTTTAGGAAGCTTATTGACCCAATGTCTGAAAAGACAGTGCTGGTTGTTTACCCCCATTCTAATCTACTGTGTTTGTTAGTAAATACATAAGCCAAAAGTGCTTATTAAATATGATTCAATGTTTGCAACTAAACTATCTCTAACACTATATAAATTTGCTTACGTTTATTTCTACTAATGTTGTTCTGGTTGAAATGTTTGGTAAAAACTAACGCCTAGATTTAGAGTTCTGCGGCCAAAGGGGTGCGTTAGCTACGCATGCTTTTTTCTGGCCGCACCTTTTAAATACCGCTGGTATTGAGAGTTCACAGAATGGCTGCGTTAGGCTCCAAAAAAGGAGCGTAGAGCATATTTAACGCAACTTCAACTCTCGATACCAGCGGTGCTTACGGACGCGGCCAGCTTAAAAAACGTGCTCGTGCACGATTCCCCCATAGAAAACAATGGGGCTGTTTGAGCTGAAAAAAAAACCTAACACCTGCAAAAAAGCCGCGTTCAGCTCCTAACGCAGCCCCATTGTTTGCTATGGGGAAACACTTCCTACGTCTGCACCTAACACTCTAACATGTACCCCGAGTCTAAACACCCCTAACCTTACACTTATTAACCCCTATTCTGCCGCCCCCGCTATCGCTGACCCCTGCATATTATTATTAACCCCTAAACTGCCGCTCTGTAAACCACCGCTACTTACATTATCCCTATGTACCCCTAATCTGCTGCCCCTAACACCGCCAACCCCTATATTATATTTATTAACCCCTAATCTGCCCCCCACAATGTCACCTCCACCTGCCTACACTTATTAACCCCTAATCTTCCGAGCGGACCGCACCGCTATTATAATAAAGTTATTAACCCCTAATCCGCCTCACTAACCCTATAATAAATAGTATTAACCCCTAATCTGCCCTCCCTAACATCGCCGACACCTAACTTCAAACATTAACCCCTAATCTGCCGACTGGAGCTCACCGCTATTCTACTAAATGTATTAACCCCTAAAGCTAAGTCTAACCCTAACACTAACACCCCCCTAAGTTAAATATAATATAAATCTAATGAAATTAATTAACTCTTATTAAATAAATTATTCCTATTTAAAGCTAAATACTTACCTGTAAAATAAATCCTAATATAGCTACAATATAAATTATAATTATATTATAGCTATTTTAGGATTTATATATATTTTACAGGCAACTTTGTATTTATTTTAACCAGGTACAATAGCTATTAAATAGTTAAGAACTATTTAATAGCTAAAATAGTTAAAATAATTACAAAATTATCTGTAAAATAAATCCTAACCTAAGTTACAATTACACCTAACACTACACTATCAATAAATTAATTAAATAAAATACCTACAATTACCTACAATTAAACCTAACACTATACTATCAATAAATTAATTAAATGCAATATCTACAAATAAATACAATGAAATAAACTAACTAAAGTACAAAAAATAAAAAAGAACTAAGTTACAAAAAATAAAAAAATATTTACAAACATCAGAAAAATATTACAACAATTTTAAACTAATTACACCTACTCTAAGCCCCCTAATAAAATAACAAAGCCCCCCCAAAATAAAAAATGCCCTACCCTATTCTAAATTAAAAAAGTTCAAAGCTCTTTTACCTTACCAGCCCTGAACATGGCCCTTTGCGGGGCATGCCCCAAAGAATTCAGCTCTTTTGCCTGTAAAAAAAACACATACAATACCCCCCCCAACATTACAACCCACCACCCACATACCCCTAATCTAACCCAAACCCCCCTTAAATAAACCTAACACTAAGCCCCTGAAGATCTTCCTACCTTATCTTCACCATACCAGGTTCACCGATCAGTCCTCGGAAGTCTTAATCCAAGCCTCGGAAGTGTTGATCCAAGCCCAAGCGGGGGGCTGAAGAGTGACGTCCATCCTCGGGCTGAAGTCTGGATCCAAGCGGCGACTGAAGAAATAAATCATCGGGCTGAAGTCGGAAGTCCATCATCGGGATGAAGTCTTCTATCAAGCAGCATCTTCAATCTTCTTTCTTCCGGAGCCATCATCTTCCAGCCGACGCGGAACATCCTCTTCTCCCGACGCCTACTCGCCGAATGACGGTTCCTTTAAATGACGTCATCCAAGATGGCGTCCGTCGAATTCCGATTGGCTGATAGGATTCTATCAGCCAATCGGAATTAAGGTAGGAAAATTCTGATTGGCTGATGGAATCAGCCAATCAGATTGAGCTCGCTTTCTATTGGCTGATCGGAACAGCTAATAGAATGCGAGCTCAATCTGATTGGCTGATCGGATCAGCCAATCGGATTGAACTTCAATCTGATTGGCTGATTCCATCAGCCAATCAGAATTTTCCTACCTTAATTCCGATTGGCTGATAGAATCCTATCAGCCAATCGGAATTCGACGGACGCCATCTTGGATGACGTCATTTAAAGGAACCGTCATTCGGCGAGTAGGCGTCGGGAGAAGAGGATGTTCCTCGTCGGCTGGAATATGATGGCTCCGGAAGAAAGAAGATTGAAGATGCTGCTTGATAGAAGACTTCATCCCGATGATGGACTTCCGACTTCAGCCCGATGATGGATTTCTTCAGTCGCCGCTTGGATCCAGACTTCAGCCCGAGGATGGACGTCACTCTTCAGCCCCCCGCTTGGGCTTGGATCAACACTTCCGAGGCTTGGATCAAGACTTCCGAGGACCGATCGGTGAACCTGGTATGGTGAAGATAAGGTAGGAAGATCTTCAGGGGCTTAGTGTTAGGTTTATTTAAGGGGGGTTTGGGTTAGATTAGGGGTATGTGGGTGGTGGGTTGTAATGTTGGGGGGGTATTGTATGTGTTTTTTTTACAGGCAAAAGAGCTGAATTCTTTGGGGCATGCCCCGCAAAGGGCCCTGTTCAGGGCTGGTAAGGTAAAAGAGCTTTGAACTTTTTTAATTTAGAATAGGGTAGGGCATTTTTTTATTTGGGGGGGCTTAGAGTAGGTATAATTAGTTTAAAATTGTTGTAATATTTTTCTAATGTTTGTAAATATTTTTTTATTTTTTGTAACTTAGTTCTTTTTTATTTTTTGTACTTTAGTTAGTTTATTTAATTGTATTTATTTGTAGGAATTGTATGTAATTAATTTATTGATAGTGTAGTGTTAGGTTTAATTGTAACTTAGGTTAGGATTGATTTTACAGGTAATTTTGTAATTATTTTAACTAGGTAACTATTAAATAGTTATTAACTATTTAATAGCTATTGTACCTGGTTAAAATAATTACAAAGTTGCCTGTAAAATAAATATTAATCCTAAAATAGCTATAATATAATTATAATTTATATTGTAGCTATATTAGGGTTTATTTTACAGGTGAGTATTTAGCTTTAAAAAGGAACAATTTATTTAATAAGAGTTCATTTATTTTGTTAGATTTAAATTATATTTAATTTAGGGGGGTGTTAGTGTTAGGGTTAGACTTAGCTTTAGGGGTTAATCCATTTATTACAGTAGCGGCGAGATTCGGTCGGCAGATTAGGGGTTAATGCTTGAAGTTAGGTGTCGGCGATTTTAGGGAGGGCAGATTAGGGATTAATACTATTTATTATAGGGTTATTGAGGCGGGAGTGAGGCGGATTAGGGGTTAATAACTTTATTATAGTAGCGGTGAGATCCGCTCGGCAGATTAGGGGTTAATAAGTGTAGGCAGGTGGAGGCGACGTTGAGGGGGGCAGATTAGGGGTTAATAAATATAATATAGGGGTCGGCAGTGTTAGGGGCAGCAGATTAGGGGTACATAGCTATAATGTCGGTGGCGGCGCTTTGCGGTCGGCAGATTAGGGGTTAATTATTGTAGGTAGCTGGCGGCGACGTTGTGGGGGGCAGGTTAGGGGTTAATAAATATAATATAGGGGTCGGCGGTGTTAGGGGCAGCAGATTAGGGGTACATAAGTATAACGTAGGTGGCGGTCGGCAGATTAGGGGTTAAAAAAATTAATCGAGTGGCGGCGATGTGGGGGGACCTCGGTTTAGGGGTACATAGGTAGTTTATGGGTGTTAGTGTACTTTAGAGCACAGTAGTTATGAGCTTTATAAACCGGCGTTAGCCCAGAAAGCTCTTAACTACTGACTTTTTTCTGCGGCTGGAGTTTTGTCGTTAGATTTCTAACGCTCACTTCAGCCACGACTCTACAGGGAGTGCAGAATTATTAGGCAAATGAGTATTTTGACCACATCATCCTCTTGATGCATGTTGTCTTACTCCAAGCTGTATAGGCTCGAAAGCCTACTACCAATTAAGCATATTAGGTGATGTGCATCTCTGTAATGAGAAGGGGTGTGGTCTAATGACATCAACACCCTATATCAGGTGTGCATAATTATTAGGCAACTTCCTTTCCTTTGGCAAAATGGGTCAAAAGAAGGACTTGACAGGCTCAGAAAAGTCAAAAATAGTGAGATATCTTGCAGAGGGATGCAGCACTCTTAAAATTGCAAAGCTTCTGAAGCGTGATCATCGAACAATCAAGCGTTTCATTCAAAATAGTCAACAGGGTCGCAAGAAGCGTGTGGAAAAACCAAGGCGCAAAATAACTGCCCATGAACTGAGAAAAGTCAAGCGTGCAGCTGCCAAGATGCCACTTGCCACCAGTTTGGCCATATTTCAGAGCTGCAACATCACTGGAGTGCCCAAAAGGTGTGCAATACTCAGAGACATGGCCAAGGTAAGAGGCTGAAAGACGACCACCACTGAACAAGACACACAAGCTGAAACGTCAAGACTGGGCCAAGAAATATCTCAAGACTGATTTTTCTAAGGTTTTATGGACTGATGAAATGAGAGTGAGTCTTGATGGGCCAGATGGATGGGCCAGATGGATGGGCCCGTGGCTGGATTGGTAAAGGGCAGAGAGCTCCAGTCCGACTCAGACGCCAGCAAGGTGGAGGTGGAGTACTGGTTTGGGCTGGTATCATCAAAGATGAGCTTGTGGGGCCTTTTCGGGTTGAGGATGGAGTCAAGCTCAACTCCCAGTCCTACTGCCAGTTTCTGGAAGACACCTTCTTCCAGCAGTGGTACAGGAAGAAGTCTGCATCCTTCAAGAAAAACATGATTTTCATGCAGGACAATCCTCCATCACACGCGTCCAAGTACTCCACAGCGTGGCTGGCAAGAAAGGGTATAAAAGAAGAAAATCTGATGACATGGCCTCCTTGTTCACCTGATCTGAACCCCATTGAGAAGCTGTGGTCCATCATCAAATGTGAGATTTACAAGGAGGGAAAACAGTACACCTCTCTGAACAGTGTCTGGGAGGCTGTGGTTGCTGCTGCATGCAATGTTGATGGTGAACAGATCAAAACACTGACAGAATCCATGGATGGCAGGCTTTTGAGTGTCCTTGCAAAGAAAGGTGGCTATATTGGTCACCGATTTGTTTTTGAATGTCAGAAATGTATATTTGTGAATGTTGAGATGTTATATTGGTTTCACTGGTAAAAATAAATAATTGAAATGGGTATATATTTGTTTTTTGTTAAGTTGCCTAATAATTATGCACAGTAATAGTCACCTGCACACACAGATATCCCCCTAAAATAGCTATAACTAAAAACAAACTAAAAACTACTTCCAAAACTATTCAGCTTTGATATTAATGAGTTTTTTGGGTTCATTGAGAACATGGTAGTTGTTCAATAATAAAATTAATCCTCAAAAATACAACTTGCCTAATAATTCTGCAATCCCTGTAAATACCGGAGTTAGAAAGATCCCATTGAAAAGATAGGATACGCTATTGACGTAAGGGGATCTGCGGTATGGAAAAGTCGCGGCTGCAAAGTGAGCGTTAGACCCTTTCCTGACTGACTCCAAATACCGGTGGTAGCCTAAAACCAGCGTTAGGAGCCTCTAACGCTGGTTTTGACGGCTACCGTCAAACTCTAAATCTAGGCCTAAGACTATTCTCAGGGCACTTGAGTTTTATATTTGATAGTTTATCAAGCCTTTTCCTACACTGTTAATTTTTAATCTATTTAGCTGCAACTCAGCTCTATTTCATTTAATCCTGTATACTAACTAGAAATGGAGACATTGTTAAGACGGTAAAACTATCTAGATAATGTTCTTATATTCTATTCACATTTTTCATAGATTCACCAATATAGTTCCAACCACCTGTTATCTAACTTGAATAAGCACACTATGATATATTCTATATCTGAAGAGAAGAAAAGACAGAGGCAGAAAAAGATTACAAGAACTTTTATACATATTTTGATCTTTTTATGCTGCATTTTGTCTTCCTTTTCTTACATTGTTATTATTAATATATATTTTTTTATATAGTTATTTTGGGGTCTAGGGCCGATATTATTTTAGGGTTATTATTTGCATTTGTGTCTAACACTAAGGAAGCGCCCCCTATGGGAATCTGTTGTATTTTTCCCATTTTTTTATATTCTATATCGGTTCTTGATCATTTCCATTGCTGCCGAACCACCAGCGGCCGGGATGGTTTGGCACATATGGTTTTCATACCTAGATTTATTACCAACTTTCCCAAGCGTAGGTGGATAAGATTGTACACCCCACTCTGAATGAAAGGTCAACTAGAACAGTAATTTTATCCCATATATATCACTATATTACTTCCCCACTAGTTGAGGGTATAGATACTCATCACACGGGTAGACTAAGTAATGTTTCTAGGTATATGTATGTGCCTGTGTGTAAATATACTAATATATGTATGTATATCACTTAAGGTGGTACTATTTTAGCTGAATACTTGTTGCCACTTGCTCCCACTTCTTATTATGTGATTACACCAAAGGTGAATAGTCCTGCTGAGGCCTTATCTTGCTTCTATCCTATGGATCATATTCCAAATAAATTCAGTCTAGACAATTCATCAGAGGTTGCTACTTTTCATCTGAACAAACACTACTTTATTGTTAGCTCCGCCCCCCCATAAGTTTACTCCGTAAACCTAGGAAATTATATCCTTTGAACGTCCCACATTCCTGAGTTATTTGTACATAATTATGTAAAATAACGCTAAGGAGCTCCAAGGTAGGCAGAGATAGTATATATATATAAAACAATGTATATTTAATAAACAATGCAATTGCCAAAAAGATAATAACAGTAATAAAAATTATATAAAACATATAATAATATTACAATTCATGGATCCATGATAAATAGGTATTAAAACACATAACATATATTAATAATACACTAATAATAAAACCAAGGTGATGCGGTACAAACACTGGTAGCGGTATAGAGAAAAAGTAAACAAATCAGATTATAAATACAATGGATCATTAGTCCATGGATAAAAACAACATATGAATCCCTAAATACAGTGAGAGAAATGTACTGATAAAAACGGTTGACCCTGTGAGAAATGTGTAAAATTTCAAAAATAAATAAAAAAATATAAAAAATATATGTAAAAAGTCAAATTTACAAAATTGTGAAAAAAGTTGTTCCTAAAAAATAGTGTTCCAAAAATAATTCAAGTGATGAAAAACAATATGATCCAAAAGTCTAATATCATCCAAATTGTGTAGAAGTAAATGATTAATAAGTAGTTCCTTAGTAATTGATTAGTAATTGTGACAATGTATTCAAAAAAAAGGTTATATCCAAAAGTTAATATGTATTAAAAATCAATACATAGTCTTGAAAAAGGCCCATATACAGGGCCGAAACGCGTTGACATTTATGGTGAGCTCCTTTTCAGTTGTTATACTTGACTTTTAAGCTGTATTGCACTATGTACTGTTTTGTATTTACAGGTTAAAAGGAAACGAAAATTTGAAGAAATCCTTGGATATATTGTTTGACTCTTCACTATCATTTATTGATTTTTAGAAATGGCAGATATTAGGTAAGGTAGGTAGCTTGTAATGTTAATTTTAGCTGCAGTGCAGAGATTACCCTCCCACCTGACACCTCCCTTCCCCTGATATCTACCTGATTCCTTCCAAACAGCTGTCCCTCACTGGTCACAACCATTTTTAGGTACTGGCAGACAGTGTGTGCTTTTATCTGCAGTGTAAAGATCCTCTTCAACCTTCCCACCTCCCTGTCCCCCCCCCCAAATTGCTCTCTAACCCTCCCCCTCCCACTAATTGCAACCAGGCTGCCAGTACCTATACATACATTTTTTTCTATAATATAATAGTCACTGTCCCTCACCCCTTGACCATTGTTAGCATAGGGCCCATTCCATTCCCTCCCCCAGCTGCTGGACCCCCAGCCACCTCCCACTTTCCCTCCCACACCTGCCACTGGCAACAGCAGATGATTGTTGTGACAAACACAGTGTCACCGTCTATTAGACCACAGATGGATTTGGGGGCAAAGCCAAAAAACGGGGTAAGCAACAAGAAATCAATCGAAAAAACCAATGGAGGGAGAAAAGAGGTACCACCAGAAGGCAATGTCACACAGATGCCCCGCTATCCGAGTCGCAGGACACAGTGGAATAAGAAAAACAAGAACTAAAAATAATTAATTTGTCTGGAATACCCCTAAATCATCATGAAGAGAGTGTCTTGTCAAAAGGTTTGGGATTCTCACCCACTAAGGACTTCAATCTATTCAATACTATATTGGACATAAATAAGTTCAAAAGAAAAATAACTCTTAAAAAGCATTTTAAAGATCATAATGCACCAGATGATATTAATGAAAATTGTGATAATGTGCCCAGTGTAAATGATAATTGTGATTTTGAAACATTATGTGATATTGTTGCTTTGTGTGATCCTCAGGATTGTAACACAAGGGCGGTTGGTGTTGGTAAGCAACAACGTATAAAAGATAGCAAAAAAAGCTATTTCTATCCAATAAACTCACGTAATGAAATAATAGAAACATTTCACTCTATATTAGAAAACGATCTCATAGCATTGGCTGAAGAAGTCAATAGAAAAAATCAGAAAGAGACACATAAACATAGTAACTTGACTAAGAAAGAAAGGGATGCACTTAACACATTAACCCTTTAAGGACGCAGCTTTCAATTTGCTCAATTGTTTTATGACGGAAAAATTCCGTCATATGTCCTTAAGAGGTTAAAAGATAACTCAGATTTGGTGGTTGTCAACTCAGATAAAGGTGGATCAATAGTAATATTGAATAAGAAACAATATCTAACAGAAGTATATAGACAACTGGAAGATACTCACACATACGAGAAATTAACATTCAATCCAACTGATAAATTCCAAAAAGAGTTAGGACATCTATTAGATGTAGGAATGGAGAATTCAATACTGAGTGCAAAAACAGGAGAATTTATTTATGTAGAATCACCCAGGGTCCCAGTATTCAAGATATTGCCTAAGATACACAAATTTTTAGTAAATCCCCCAGGGAGACCAATTATCTCTGCCATTGGCTCCCTGGGTGAAAGACTGGGGCAATGGGTAGACGCACAATTACAACCAGTGGTACAGTCACTTCCTGGTTTCTTGAGAGATACTAAGCATCTCTTAAGACGGTTAAATAATTGTACGTGGGAGAAAGGCTATAAATTTGTAAACATTGATGTGATTTCCCTATATTCGTGTATACCACACAAATTGGGGATTGTTGCAGTAAGAACAATGTTAGAGAAATACTCTGAATACGACATTGATTTGATTACTTATATTGTGGAAGCAATTTCATTTTTACTAGAACATAACTTCTTCATTTTTAATGGAGAATTTTTCCTACAACTGAGGGGCACTGCGATGGGGGCGAAGTTTGCCCCATCGTATGCAAATCTCTACTTGGCCAACTTTGAAATGGAGACTATATTCAATCAGGACAATGAATTCAGAGGTAACATCAAAATGTACACCAGATTCATTTATGATATCCTGATAATCTGGGATGGCTCTAACCAACAATTAGAGAAATTCTTGTACTTTCTAAATGACAATGAAGGTAATCTCAGATTTACATATGAAGTCTCAGAAAATCAAATATCCTATCTAGATGTTTCAATATATCATTTAGGCAGTGGACTATGTACAGAAGTACTCAGAAAGGAAATAACGGGCAATACCATCCTGAGAGCAGACTCATTACATCCATCCCATTTAAAGAAAGGGATACCCAAGGGACAATATATTAGATTAAGACGCAATTGTACAGATATAGGTAATTATTGGAAACATGCAAATGATCTAACAGTAAGACTGATAAATAGAGATTATGATGAAAATAAACTCAGACAGATATCTGAACAAGTCTCAGATTTTAATAGAGAAAATCTATTAAAGGATAATCCCAGCAAAAACACAAAAAATATGGGTATAAATTTCATTACCAGTTACAGTAAACAGTACAATGACATAAGTGGTATTGTAAAAAAGAGATTGCCAATACTAGAGAATGATAAAGACTTACAATCTATCTCCACAATGTGTAAATATGTATCAAAATGTTCTGAAACAATAGGAGAAAAAATAATGAAAAACTTTGGCTCTAAAAGCCAAGAAATTGGAGAAGAGAACAAAAAGAATTGGCTTTCTAAAAGAAGTGGTTTTTATAAGTGTGGAGGCAGACCTTGCAAATGTTGTGAATTTGCAAAAAAAAGGTGATACTTTCACCTCAACTAACACAGGCAACACATATAAGATTAGGAATAGAATAGACTGTAATTCCACTTATGTGATCTATCTTATCACCTGTCAATTTTGCAAGTTTCAATATGTAGGCCTTACCTCTAGATTATAGAAAAACAGGATTAGGGAAAATATTCTTTCTATAGAAGCTGAGATCCCTAAAACACAGATAGCGAAACATTTTGCACTACACAACAGTGATTTGAAATATTTCAGCTTCCAGGGAATAGAATATGTCTCCCTAGGACCCAGAAGAGGAGATAGGTACCATGCTCTGAGTAGAAAGGAAATTTATTGGATATATACTCTAAAAACAGGCTTTCCAATAGGTATAAACAAAATCAGTGACGTTAAATTGTTTATTGATAGGGACTAAAATTCAAAACATCACAATATTTAAAACTAGTTTGTTATCCAAAAAATAAAAATTAAAATTAAAACTAAAATTAAAATCAAAAACACTATCTTAATGTTAGTTATATGTAGTGAAAGTCTATATACCATCATATATCAGACATGTTATTCAAAGTTCCAACATTAAATACATTTTACCAAATAAAATAACCATAAGTTTTGATCAATACATAGCTATATATTGAAACTCAAGTTATCATGTATATATATGTGATAGAGATCTAAGTGTAATCCAGCACCTGAACATAACAATGGTAATAGAATATTTGCATTTGACTTATATACAGTATACTTGACGTTGTTTGTTAAAATAGTGTGTTTTTGCATATTAGCTCTGCCACATATTTTGAAATAAGTGTGTAAGAATTAATACACGTTGACAAACGTTTAGAAATTTGTAAATTTTCCCAATTCCAATATTAGATTTAACAAAATTTTTATCTTGGTTTTAGCGAGTGAACATGCAGCTAGTATATATTCATGATAGTGCTTTATAAGAAAAGAAAACACTTTAGCACTTGTGGAGTGTTTAGAGTTAAATTAAGGTGTGGAACAAGAATGTATTGTGATTGGTTACACCCACACTCCTCTATGACACTATAACAGCTGCATAGTACTCTTGCACAACAGCTCTGTTGAACTGCCGTGGAGGCAGGAAACGCGTCAGCTGTAATTTTTGATCTGCTGTGCTCATTAATCGCTTTTAAATGAAGAAATAAACCGAAGTTTTAAACTATATACCTCTTCTCTCCCTGCTTGTTATTTCTGCAAGAACGCAATCATCTTTGTGGAAGTCTAAAAAAAATAAAGAAATGAAGAAATGAGCAGCAGCCAATCAGCATCAACAGTGCTGAGGTCATGAACTCTTTTACTGTGATCTCATGAGATTTCACTTAACTCTCATGAGATTTCATTGTAAACTTCCTTACACTGAATAGGTAAATAAGATGAGTGTGCATGAAAGCTCGCTCCTTCCGCTGTCCCAGGACAGACATACTGATTTGCTGCTTAGAAGTCCTTTACAATGGGATGTGGCTACTGAGAAATGTTTGAGGTACAATATCTTTCTTTTTTACATAGAGATGTTCAGGTGATATTTTCTAGAACGCTTTTTACAGCTATACTGCATCACTTTCAAGTGTTTAAACATTTGAGTATTATGGCCCTTTAACCCCTTCACTACCAGGAAATTTCAGAGCAGAACTTGCCCAAAATACCAGAGAATTTTTAGCATATTTGCTAGCATTCCATTTAAACAGAAATAGAGCCTAGTTTTTTTTTATTTACCTGTCAAAACTATATATATATTTTAAGTAGACAACCCAATGTATTGATCTAGGCCCATTGTGGTATATTTTATGTCACCATTTCACCACCAAATGGGATTATGTAAAAAAAAATGTTTTAACTTTTTTACAAACTTTGGATTTCTTACTTAAATTATTGACATACTGGTTCTGCAAAATTTACACAAAGGATTGTAAAGCTTCTCTGGGATCCCCTTTGTTCAGAAATGGCAGACATTAGGTAAGGTAGGTAGCTTGTAAGGTTAATTTTAGCTGCAGTGCAGAGATTACCCTCCCACCTGACACCTCCCTTCCCCTGATATCTACCTGATTCCTTCCAAACAGCTGTCCCTCATCCCTCACTGGTCACAACCATTTTTAGGTACTGGCAGACAGTGTGTGCTTTTATCTGCAGTGTAAAGATCCTCTTCAACCTTCCCACCTCCCTGTCCCCCGCCCAAATTGCTCTCTAACCCTCCCCCTCCCACTAATTGCAACCAGGCTGCCAGTACCTATACATACATTTTTTTTCTATAATTTAATAGTCACTGTCCCTCACCCCTTGACCATTGTTAGCATAGGGCCCATTCCATTTCCTCCCCCAGCTGCTGGACCCCCCAGCCACCTCCCACTTTCCCTCCCACACCTGCCACTGGCAACAGCAGATGATTGTTGTGACAAACACAGTGTCACCGTCTAACGATCTGGCATCTGCCTTCATATAGAACCAGAGCACCGATCGTGCTCCAGTTCCATATGCAGGCAGATGCCAGGAGCTCAGAAACTCCAGCTCTCGGCTGTAACTTTACAGCTGAGAGGACTGCTGTAGCTTACTGCAGCTCGGAACACACACACACACATATATATATATATATATATATATATATATATATATATATATATATATATATATATATATATATATATATATATATATATATATATATATATCCTATGTAATAAAAGGCCAGGTATGTTTGTCAGGTGCAGTCATGCGCAGTAGAGACTGCACAAGGACAAACATACCTGGCCTTTAGGATCAACTGTTCAGATCAGATCGGCCGTGGCGGGGGGGGGCGTGGGCATGGTCGGGCGGAGCTGGCGTGGCCAGCTGGGAGTGCTGTGATGGGGGTGTGGCTGGACTGGGAGTGGGCATGGCCTGAGAGCAACAAACAGTGGGGAGAGACAGGGGGGGCAAGAGAGAGAGAGAGAGAGAGAGAAAGGGAGAGGGGGAGAGAGAGAGGGGAGAGAGAGCAAAGGAGACGGGGCAAAGGAGAGGGGGGGAGAGAGAGCAAAGGAGAGGGGGGAGAGAGAGCGAATGAGAGGGGGGCAAAGGAGAGGGGGCAGAGAGAGCAAAGGTGAGAGGGGAGAAAAAAAGATAGGGGGGAGAGAGAGCAAAAAAGGGGGGAGAAAGAGCAAAAGAGGGGGGAGAGAGAGCAAAAGAGGGGGGAGAGAGAAAGCAAAAGAGAGGGAGTAGATAGCAAAAGAGAGGGGGGATAGAGAGAGAGCAAAAGAGAGGGGGGATAGAGAGAGAGCAAAAGAAAGGGGGAGAGAGAGCAAAAGAGAGGGGGAGAGAGAGCACGCAAAAGAGAGGGGGAAGAGAGTAAAAGAGAGGAGGAGAGAGCGCAAAAGAAAGGGGGAAGAGAAAGAGCAAGGGGTGGGACCGCTGTACTACAAAAAATGGCCTGTGTGATGAGCTTTAGGACTAGTGTGTGTATATATATATATATATATATATATACACATATATATATAAAGTTGCAGAGGTGAACAGCACTCACGAGTATGTCAGCTACCTGGTGCTCACACTAGGGAGAGACAAACAGTAAAGCAGTTATGGATCCCACGGACGGACTCCGTGTTGCAGCAAGGACCCAAATGAAGCAGGCACACAGGTTTTTTCAAAAACACTCCGGTTTATTGGCAAAGTTGATTACCAAACGTTTCGGCTCACACACGAGCCTTTGTCAATGGTGTACAAAACCAAATGTGAAAAACTAGAACACAAACTAACCTTAAATACCCACCCAGCCCAAGTGATAGACCAATCAGAGAGTGTAACCGCGGCACACCCACTCACACAGACCTAAACAGCTTATTGCCGGGCTCAATGTGGGCGTCACGTGACGTCATCACGTTACCGCCGTCCTGTGTGTAACCACGGAAACATACGTAACCATGGAGACAAAGCATTCTCTGATGAGAAACATTATATCAATTAATCAAACAGTGATCTGAATACCCCTATATACAAAAGGAATAGGTATCTATCTATATGCAACATTGAGACAAACCTAATATGTAGCTTATAAAGAAAATAGCGCTACCGAAACCCAAAGTATCACAAACTAATAAAACAGCCCTCTATACTCATGGTATCAAGGCATGTGGGGAGGTAGCAGGTGAGGGCATAAAAAACAATCTCAAGCCCCCTGGATATTTAGGCAGGTATACATTGCATCATGCCAGAGGAGTAGGTAGAAATTAAGTCCTGGATGACTCCCAATCCTTCACATCTCATTTGTGTTTATACCAACAGCCAAAGTCTATGTTGACATTCAGGCCTCGAGGGGCGACTGTGTCCAGTGTGAAGATCCAACGGGATTCCATTCTTAATAGTGCCAGTCCTCTGTCACCACCACGTCTGTTGTGGGGCACATGGTCAATCAGCATCACTCGCAAAGAGGAAACAGAGTGTCCTGCAGTTGCAAAATGTCGCGCAACCGGTTGTTCTGATCGACCTTTTTCTATTGCTTGACGAATTGCTGTTTTATGGTTAGCCAAACGTTCTTTGAACGCTGTCACTGTTTTGCCTATGTAGAATTTGGAACATGGGCAAATAATGGCATACACCACATATTCCGATGTGCAGGATAATCGATGTTTTATTTTGTATCTTTTGTTGTTATGGGGATGTTGAAATGATGTCCCAGCAATGAGAGCACCAGGTAGCTGACATACTCGTGAGTGCCGTTCACCTCTGCAACTTTGTATACATTTTTTTGATACGTGCACCCGCTCTGACACTGTGGGGTGAGACTCCCCCTCTTGAAATTACATCAAGTGACTGTGGATACTTTTCAAAACCAACCTTGCTATTGTGCAACAAGACAACCTTTGTGATACATTGCATCGATTTTGACTGAGACGGGTATGGAAACACCACCTACTACTCAAGAAGTGCCCAACATTGAGGATCCTTATAGCAATATAGAGGACTTTGCTTTTACGGAAGCAGATGCAGCTCGCATCCGTTGTGAGGCAGACCTACAGGAGTTGGAGGAGACAAAAGGTGAGACACCAAACAATATCTATCACAAACTACTACATCTTGAAAGGAAAGAGGTAGACTTTCACCTTCATGCTGTTTACTTATCTAAGTATCATAAATTGAAATTTATACCCAGGGGATTTCGAGTAAAGAATATCCCCACCCTAGGCAGGAACAACATAGAGTTTTGCAGAAGGTGGTGTGGAATCTTAAGTAAATGCTCACATGATCTGATGTTATTAGTCATTGAGGAGGTCACTAGACTAAAAGTTAATATCAAAAAAGAAATTGACACTGTTAAAGACACCTTATTAACTGTACTTACATCTGACAGTTCAACAGACTGGATCACTAAATTAAGAACACAAGTAGAAAAATACAAACAGGACTTACTAACATTTAAAAACAAAAAATTTGTCACGAATGAGAACGACTATAGAGAGAAAAAAGTATACAGCTGGTTATTTGGGAAGGACTCCACTTGGGGTGGACGTAGGAGAACACCTTTTAACAAGAACAGACGAATTAATCTCACCACAGTAGACAGTAGTGGGGGGGACTCCTCAGAAGGTGAAACTCAGAACACTACTAACAGCACTGCAAGTGGGGTACTCATAAGATCTGCACAGAAACCCCCTTTAGCCGTAGGCCCCGAGGCGGCAGCATCAGGAGGGGGCGGGGCAAAACGAAAAAACCAGCCACGACAGAAAAAGACACAATAATCTATAATTTAAGTAAACGACCTCTTACAGGTGACGAATTAAGAATCCTTAATAGAGGATTGTCCTTTGTACCCACCCCCCACTGTGACCTTTTTGATTTGATGGTAGACATGGGTAGATTCCAACGGCAGTTGAAGCTTAAAGACTTCTTTAAAGATAAGGAGAATCAGACCCCTAAACAATTTAAAGCAAGCAGCACCTTTGAACCGATTAACACACATTCGTCAATAAAAACATTCCACCATATCTGTACAACCACACTTACTGAACTACACAAAGATATGCCTCTGCCAAGAGATAATATTACAAGTGCTGAAAGACGGGCAATTAAGTCTCTGTCCACTGACAAAGACATAGTCATAAGGCCAGCGGATAAGGGTGGGGCCACAGTGATACTCGACTATGTACAGTATAGAGGTGAGGCTTTTAAACAACTACGTGACCATAATACCTACCGCAAACTACAATCTAATCCTACCAAAACTTTTAAAAGAGAAATTGATGAATTCTTGGGCTTGGCACATCAAGCTGGGGTAATTGATGATGATGTGTTGGGCTTTCTTTCAGTAGATCATCCAATCTGCCCAATACTATATTTACTGCCCAAAATCCATAAGTCCCTCGAAGATCCCCCCGGCAGACCTATTGTGTCTGCCAGGGGATCATTGATGCAACCCTTAGCAGAATTCATTGATTTCTACCTACAACCAGTGGTTCAAAACACTCAGTCCCATCTCAGAGATTCCTCTGAACTCATTAAACTACTGAAAGACTTTGATAGTCTGGCCCCTACTGACACTCTAGTTACTATGGACGTAGTAAGTTTATACACGGTGATACCCCATGGGCATGGGATCAACATTGACAACCCACTATATACTGGTCCACCTGTGGAATTTCTGCTGCATCTGATGGAGTTCTGCCTGGAGAAAAACTATTTTCGATTTGAAAACGAGTACTTCTTACAAGTTATGGGCACTGCGATGGGGTCAAATATGGCCCCATCGTATGCTAACATTTATATGGCGATGTATGAAAAATACAATATATTCTCCAGGCAGAACCCCATCAAAATGTATCGCAGATACATAGACGATGTCTTCTTGATTTGGGGTGATACCCCTGAAAAACTTATTGAGTGGGTTGAAGGATTAAACACCCTTAACTCCACGATTAAATTTAAAATGGAACATAATAACAATCAGATTCATTTTCTTGACCTGGAAATTTTCAGAGTAATAACACCTAATGGTGATAAATTGCACACCACCTTGTTCAATAAACCCACTGATAAGAATTCTATACTCCATTACCAGAGTTTCCACCCTAGATTCCAGAGAGATGGTGTTAGCTCCTCACAACTCCTGCGGGTCGTCCGGAACAACACGGATGACTCCCGAAAAGAGAAACAGCTTGAAGAAATGTCACAAAAATTTCTGAGCAGAGGATATCCACCTATGCTAATAGATCAACAAAAGAGTGAAGCAATACAGCTCACCCAGAATGACACTATCCCGAAACGGACAGTAACGGAACAATCTAAACGGATGAACTTTGTAACTACTTACACTCCGGGATCAGGGATGCTTCAGAATGTGATAAGGAAGAATTGGATGATGCTCTCCAAGGACACTAGTCTACCTTTTGTGGATGCTCCGGTACCCCGGGTGGTATACAAGCGAGCAAGTAACCTCAGGGATTTACTAGTACTCAGTGATCCCACACACTGCTATGAAAAACAGACATGGCTCACAAGAGGGAAACCAGGATGTTACAAATGTGGCAATTGTGTCACTTGCAACAATCTCATTGCTGGGACATCATTTCAACATCCCCATAACAACAAAAGATACAAAATAAAACATTGATTATCCTGCACATCGGAATATGTGGTGTATGCCATTATTTGCCCATGTTCCAAATTCTACATAGGCAAAACAGTGACAGCGTTCAAAGAACGTTTGGCTAACCATAAAACAGCAATTCGTCAAGCAATAGAAAAAGGTCGATCAGAACAACCGGTTGCGCGACATTTTGCAACTGCAGGACACTCTGTTTCCTCTTTGCGAGTGATGCTGATTGACCATGTGCCCCACAACAGACGTGGTGGTGACAGAGGACTGGCACTATTAAGAATGGAATCCCGTTGGATCTTCACACTGGACACAGTCGCCCCTCGAGGCCTGAATGTCAACATAGACTTTGGCTGTTGGTATAAACACAAATGAGATGTGAAGGATTGGGAGTCATCCAGGACTTAATTTCTACCTACTCCTCTGGCATGATGCAATGTATACCTGCCTAAATATCCAGGGGGCTTGAGATTGTTTTTTATGCCCTCACCTGCTACCTCCCCACATGCCTTGATACCATGAGTATAGAGGGCTGTGTTATTAGTTTGTGATACTTTGGGTTTCGGTAGCGCTATTTTCTTTATAAGCTACATATTAGGTTTGTCTCAATGTTGCATATAGATAGATACCTATTCCTTTTGTATATAGGGGTATTCAGATCACTGTTTGATTAATTGATATAATGTTTCTCATCAGAGGCTTACCCGCCAGCGCACCCGCACAGTACATTTGTGTATGCTTTGTCTCCATGGTTACGTATGTTTCCGTGGTTACACACAGGACGGCGGTAACGTGATAACGTCACGTGACGCCCACATTGAGCCCGGCAATAAGCTGTTTAGGTCTGTGTGAGTGGGTGTGCCGCGGTTACACTCTCTGATTGGTCTATCACTTGGGCTGGGTGGGTATTTAAGGTTAGTTTGTGTTCTAGTTTTTCACATTTGGTTTTGTACATCATTGACAAAGGCTCGTGTGTGAGCCGAAACGTTTGGTAATCAACTTTGCCAATAAACCGGAGTGTTTTTGAAAAAACCTGTGTGCCTGCTTCATTTGGGTCCTTGCTGCAACACGGAGTCCGTCCGTGGGATCCATAACTGCTTTACTATATATATATATATATATATATATATATATATATATATATATATATATATATATATATTTATTTATTTATTTATTTATTTATTCATAGTCATGCGGTACAATACAATAGACAAAGCCATTTGGGTTAAGGGTTAATTACATGACAAAGGGGCAAAATAAATAATGGAAATATACTGCAAAGTTGTTTCTTTACACATACCTTAACATTTTATATAAAAAAAATTCAATGGGTTTACTGTCTTTTTAACTTGCAAGCTGCATGCAGGTGAAATTTATTAAAAGTTCACAATAATTTGCTGCAAGATGAGAATTTATAGCCTGTGATATTCACTATGTTGAATCACTTGAAACTTAAAAGTACTGCAGCAAAACTGTAAAAAGCTGACTGGAAAATATGACCTGAACATCTCTATGTAAAAAAGGAAGATATTTTGCCTCAAATGTTCCTCAGTAACCACATTCCATTGTGAAGGGACTTTAAGATGTCAACCAGGAGGCATGCCCCAGGACTTGCAAGGCAGTGAGCATCTGGCACATGCAGCACAGTTTTTATTTTATTTTATTTCCCTCCTCATTTTAAATCCAATGTACTTCAATAAAAGCAACTAAAAGGAGAAAGTGCCTGTAAAGACTGGGGGTCTGCCCATTCCCCAAAATAACATATAGAAGCAACAGATGACCACAGCACTTGTAAATAACTTTCCATTTTATTCCAAAACTTCAGAACAAGCGACGTTTTGAGTGCACAGACTCTTATTCATGCTAGTTACATTGTATTCAACTGCATACTTTTAAAACAACATTTTCGCGCCAACCACGAAACATTGTGGCTCTGCTGCCATCTATTGGTAAATGCGGCACATTACAGTGTCAAAAAATTCTTTAAAAACAGTTACATTTGCCATAACCTTATTGCTACAAACCTTCTATAGACATGTTAAGTGGATACATCTTAACCACTATTGTTTTCTACTAATTTTAATTTATACAACACCTCACATGTGACATAATCATATCTACATTTGTATTGCATCTATATAAATATTTATTCCATATCTACAAAAATATTGACCAGTCATATTCCCTATTGAGGCCTTTTGGTGCCAAACTTTCTAACTCATATACCCAATACATTTCTCTCTGTTTGAGTAGTTGCACTTCTTTGCTGTTTAATGCTATCAATTATTTGCCATTTTAGGCCTCGCTTCCATTGAGTCGTAATTCAGTTTGCGTGCACTCGCAAACCGTTAAATATGCTGTCGAAAGCAATATCGTTTATCGACTGTTTCCAATGGCGAGTTATACCTCAATATCGGCAGCTGGACTCCGGCTGCCGAAAAAATCTTCACGTCCCATAGAAAGTAATAGAAGCCGTTAATCGATAAATTATACCAGGTTTCCAATGAAAGCGCAAACCTTTAATACACTGTCGGAGGCTGTCGATACATTGAGAAATATTACACCAAGCTCAACTAGGTGTAAAAGAGGAAAATTGTGCTTTTTGAGACCTATTTCCTATTGAAATTATAAAACTTGCAAATAATGCAAGTGTTTTAATGTAGAAATAAATTGTTATAAGTACTTTCTATTGTTGTCTCATGTATAGGAATAGTTAAACTTATATTCTAATAGAAATATCAGTATATATTTAAATATAATAATATATGCAAGAACATATCTACAGAATGCAAACTAGACCTATGCCTAGGGCAGCAATACATATTAATTATATTTATGAAGTGGAAAATATAATTATATTAAAAAATAATATTTGATTATTAAAAATATGGATAAGTATCTTAATTTTTTCTTGAGAGGCGATCACAGGTAAGAAGCACGGACGTTAAACGTAAATTCTATAGCGTAAGGTCGGGTTACCTTAGCAACTAATTGATTTTCAAGAAATCCAACGTCAGATGGAAGCGTTAACACAACGTTAACTTACAGCTACACGAAAAGAGCGACTGCGCGCAACACGCTAATATTTTAAATGGAAACCTGGTACTAAAATGGAGCCGTAAATTACTTTTAGCTGACGGACGCTTCGGTAGCTAACGGCTCCATTTTTAACGACTCAATGGAAGCAAGGCCATAGCTGGCAAATGTGATGGCCACATTTTAAGAAGTGGTTTGCTACAGGTGCTTCATAATTTCTACATCTTATGTTTGAGCGATGTTGACTAAGCCTATCGCGGGCCTTATGAGTCGTTTCCCCTATATAAATTAGGGAACAGGGGCATTTATTGAGGTATATAATGTAAGTGGATTCACATGTAAAGAATTCTTTTATTTCATACCTCTTACCTTTTCTAGGGTGAAAAAAACTACTTATAGAGAAATGTATTGGGTATATGAGTTAGAAAGTTTGGCACCAAAAGGCCTTAATAGGGAATATGACTGGTCAATATTTTTGTAGATATGGAATAAATATTTATATAGATGCAATACAAATGTAGATATGATTATGTCACATGAGAGGTGTTGTATAGATTAAAATTAATAGAAAACAATAGTGGTTAAGATGTATCCACTTAACATGTCTATAGAAAGTTTGTAGCAATAAGGTTATGGCAAATGTAACTGTTTTTAAAGAATTTTTTGACACTGTAATGTGCCGCATTTACCAATAGATGGCAGCAGAGCCACAATGTTTGGTGGTTGGCGCGAAAATGTTGTTTTAAAAGTATGCAGTTGAATACAATGTAACTAGCATGAATAAGAGTCTGTGCACTCGAAACGTCGCTTGTTCTGAAGTTTTGGAATAAAATTTAAAGCTATTTACAAGTGCTGTGGTCATCTGTTGCTTCTATATGTTATTTTGGGGAATGGGCAGACCCCCAGTCTTCACAGGCACTTGCTCCATTTAGTTGATGTTATTAAAGTACATTGGATATTTACTATTCTGCCTGGTAACGTGCAACTGGAGAATTTAAAATATGGAGATCAAAACGACAGATGGTAATAAAACATTTGCCTATACTGAGCTAGATGCAGCCAGGATTACAACCCTATTAAAAGGCTCAAGGGAGTTTCTGCAAACGGCACCTACAGAAAATCTGAGCAAAGAGTATGAGGCTATGGTGCAAAAGAATGTGAAATGGGACCTTCATGTCAGTACATTGTCAGAGTACTACCGGGTGAGGAGGATCCCCAGAGGGCTGAGAATGAATACCTGCCCTACACTAATTAAAACAAATAAGGAGTACTGTGATAAATTTGAATCAATACTCAATAAATGCTCTTATGACCTGATGGTCTTGACAGTGGAATCGCTTATTAAAGAGATAGCGATACAAGATGAGAAGATTCAAAAGAAT
The DNA here is from genome assembly GCF_027579735.1 of Bombina bombina. Lineage (NCBI taxonomy): Eukaryota > Metazoa > Chordata > Amphibia > Anura > Bombinatoridae > Bombina > Bombina bombina. The sequence goes on from NC_069499.1 coordinate 1,166,829,184, forward strand.
AAAGAAGAGCTTACCAAAGTATTGTCACCGGAGGAAATGGATGCCTTAATTAAACAGAAGGGAAAACCTGTGAGCTTCAAAAGACCATCAAAGAACGAAAGAGGCAGAAATTCCAAAGGGATGAGACTAATTACCAGACGGGTAATGTGTATAAGTGGCAGAGCGGTTACCATGGATACCACAACAACAACAAATGTAACGACGGAAGGAGGACCAATAGGAATCAAGGGAGAACACCATGTGATGCGGAAGGAGCATCAGCGTCCCGGTCTGAGTCAGAGGACTCTTCCCCTTTAGATTCAACTACCGAAAGAGAGGTGGTAGGAAACACCGCAAGAGGAGGAGGTATAAGGGAATCGAGCCGGAGAGGCAGGATGTCCCGAGGGAGACAACGTGTATAAAAGAGACAGCACTGTGGACATTAATCCAGATGCAGAAGGGGTAAGATCTATACACTTCTCTGTGCTGAATATATCAGGGAAAAGTTTAACTAATGATGAACTGAATCTATTAGAGAAAGGGTTGATATTTTGCCCTTATACAAGGACTAATTTCTTTCATCTTAATAGAGACTTGCAAAAGTTCTTTAGGAATGTAAAGCTAAAAATGTGGTTTAGGCAAAATGAGCAGGTGTTGCATTTAAACAATGTAAGTGATACTGCTTGGTCAGTAAAAGAATTGGCATTGAAAAAGAAAAGTCTATTTAACCCTATTGTAACAGAACACAGCGTGAATACATTTATTGAGTTGGTTGAAGGGGATATTGAGAAATTGAAAGCTAAAGGAGGACAAAATAAATCAATCTTATCACAGTAAACCTAGGGGTTACAATTTGACAAAAAGGGGAATTTAAAGCAATACAGACCCTTAAAAGTAAAACTAAAGAGGTAACCATTAAAAAAGCGGACAAGGGTGGAGCAACAATAATCCTTGATAGACACTATTATATTAATGAAATAGAGAGCCAATTGGGGGATATAGAAACCTATAAAAAGCTTGACTTTAACCTAGTTGAAAATATCCAAAAAGAGATAGACAATGTATTATATAAAGCGTATAACAACAAATTGATAAAAAACTAAAAGAATATTTATTTAACAAAGAACCCAGAAACCCTATTTTTTACACAGTGCCCAAAGTGCATAAAGACGTGAATAGACACCCTGGGAGTCCTATAGTCTCTAGTATTAATTCAATATTCACTAATATTTCTGTTTTCCTCGATAAGCTACTGCAACCAGAAGTGTTACAAATGTCTTCATATTTGAAAGATACTGGGGATTTTCTGAGTAAGGCTAGAGATTTATGCCTAGAGTCTGATACATTTTTGCTGTATACAATGGATGTAAAAAGTTTGTATACAGCTATTAAACATGAGACAGGCATTGGTGTCATTAGGAAAGTCCTTAAAATTAACCAGAAACATACAGAGGTGCAAGTGGAATTCATTGAAGATTTGCTAAGGCTTATTTTGTACTGGAACCATTTTATCTTTCAAGATGACTGGTTTGTCCAGATCAAAGGTACAGCAATGGGGACCAACGTTGTCCCATCATATGCCAACTTGTTCATGAATGAGATTGAAGAGAGAGTCATCTATGAAAATGAAAAGTTGATTACATATGGGGCCACATGGTGGCGCTATATAGATGACGTGTTTGGCATATGGTGGGGCAGCGTTGAGTCCCTATTGGAATTTGTTAACGAGATTAATATAGCTGTAAGGGGTTTGGAATTCTCTGTTGTATATAGCGAAGAATCGGTTTCATTTCAAGACACAAAGATTAGTAAAGAGGGGAATAAGCTTACGTTTGACCTTTATGTAAAGGAAACTGATAGAAATACATTGTTAAGCTATGACAGCTTCCACCCCAAGAAACGTATAAAATCATTACCTAAAAGCCAACTACTGAGGGGAGACAGAATAGTTAGTAACAGCAACACTAAAGAAAAGTGGCTAAAAGAAATGCAGCAAAAATTTGTAAATAGAGGATAGGATACCCACAGACATTGGTTAATGAACAGCTAGACAATCTGAAAGATGCCAAGAAAACAAAAATAAAGATACAGACAGGATGGTTCTAGTAACACAGTATAACCCTAACAGTGAGCAGGTGTCACGAATAATAAAAGAACACTGGCATGATGGGGGGCGGAGCCAGCCATCGTTCATCATGGTTGCAAAATGCTGAAGCTCCGTAACTACAAGCACTCTCAAAGCATGGCTAAAGCCTATATCTAGTGCTATTAAAGCAACTGTAGCAGCAACGAAATACCCATGACTCGGGGAACATGCAGATCCAACTCCGGTCTATCTATCAGTGAGCAATGCTGAGTTACAGAAAGGGAGGCGATCGGCACCATTAGGCTGCTTCATAATGGCGCAGGGAACGGATGTAATCCCGACAGGACCCAGAGGCAAGTAAAACTTTACCGGCCCCGCTTGTCTCACCTATAGCACATGGGAGTCGGTGTCCATGACCAGGGGTAGCGAAGAGGCGATTAGCGAGCGGCCTTTTTTTACACTTCAAGCCGCATGGCGGCGAGGCATAGAGGAGGGATATCAGTGTAAACAAAACTGCGGGTCACTTCAACGCTCCTGCACCCAGGTAAATGGCCATAGGCTGAAGCCAAATATGAACATTTAATAATCCGGAGGCTCATATATAATAATGGACCTAACAAAGTAAACAACAGGGAGCCTGGCATAACATAAGGGGTACACATGGAGAGACATTATTAAAACTTAAGTGCCCTACTGCAATCACTATATAAAGGGGACTGATAAATAAGCAATAATACCCTAAGGCAGACTACAAGAGGGTCTCTATATAATACTAAAGGTACTGCTTTGACATAGCCACTTGGAAAGCATTCACCACTAATTACAGCTGCGACACCAAAACACAGCAAAATGGCTTCTAAACGCTACCTAAGCATGACAAACCTCACAAAAAAACGGTTACACCGGCATCTAAAATGAATAACTTTTTTAAAGTGCTTGAAACTTCAGAAGCCCCTATATCTCCTACCCACGCACAGGAAACTACACATTCTGATGCAGAATGTTAGATACAGGTCTATCAATAAAGGAGCCACTCACGAGAGCAGACATAGATAATCTCCCTACGAAGGCAGACTTCGCCTCCCTTATCACACAGGTGGGAAAAATGATTAAAGATGGCCTTAAAGAGGTCAGGAAGGATGTTTCTGAGCTGGGGGAGAGAGTAGTTCATGTGGAAGAAGACCTTGAACATCTCCAACAAGATGCAGACTTACATAACAGAACCCTGGAGGCGCAAGATTCAATCATACAGCAAATGCAGCTGCACTTGGAGGACCTTGACAACTGAGGAAGACGAAATAATGTCAGAATCCGCGGAGTACCAGAGAGCACCACACCTCAGCAAATACCACAATTTCTGCAGGGATTATTTCAATTCCTTTTACAAACATCAGAACCCCCTAATATGCTCATTGAAAGAGCTCACAGAGCCCTCAGGCCGAAACCTCCTGACAATAAACCACCCAGAGACATTATTTTAAAATTTCAATCTTTCCTTGATAAAGAAAAAATCATGGAAGCCTCTAGGAAGCTCAGACAAATCACCTACGAAGGCGTCAACTTGCAAATATATGCTGATTTAAGCTCCATCACCCTGAACAGAAGAAGAGAAGCCAGATACCTGACACTACATCTGCAAGATCTGAAAATACCATACAGGTGGGGCTTCCCATTCTGTATAAAAGTAACACAAGGCTCCACGATAGCAATATACAGATCCCCGGAAGATTTGAAAGAATTCTGTAGCCAACTAAACATTCCAGAACCATCTCTTCTCAGATTGGAGAATGCCGCATCGCAGAAAACACCTATAAATACTACTGAACCAAAATCTCAAAGACCCCCCTGGATTAGAATTAACAGGAAAAGACCCCAGCCAAATCCCCACACTGTGGAGATGGACCCACTGCAAACATGAATCCGGAAAGGGACATGCAAATCCGTTAGGCTGCTGGAATGGTAGCTTTTTGCCCAGAGAAATCTGCAGGATGGTAACTATACCTATGAATATAAGTCCTATTATTTTGTCATGGTTGGGACAGACTTAACACTCTAGACTTTGAAACTATTATCCCGCTGCCAGCCATTAGACTATGCATAAGACTGCACCTTTGCAATGTTCCATTTATTTTTGCCGTCATGTTGTTTATTAATAATGCTTATAAATGTGGTTTACAGTTGTTATTAGCTGCTACAATGGAAAACTTATTATACACTAGGAATGCACTGTTATTGAGAGTTGCTGATACTATCATGTTCACCGTTTTGAGTGGATGGGATAGTATCCCCTATGGTCACCCATATTGTATATGTCTATATGCAATCACTAAGTTTATGTTATATGTTCAATTTTGTTTTGTTGTATTAGTTGTAATGTTAGAATTGGTAGTCTATGATTTTACCAGGTACACCAGACTAAGTCAAAGTATACCCAGCAATATGCAGGAGACTCAGGAGGAGCTCTCACACATTGTAATCCATACTAATGATCTACACAGACGACCACACTGTTTCACACAAACTCAATGTTAGACACTAGATATATAAATATTATAACACAGAACGCCAAAGGTCTGAACTCACCAGCCAAGAGGTCAGTAGCCCTTAACTGGTTTACTAAACAGAAGGGGGAGATAGTGCTTATCCAGGAAACACACTTAAGACAGGCATCAGAACCTAAATTCTCATCGAAACACTACCCTGTAGGACATTTCAGCTCGCATCCAGACCAGAAAAAGAACGGAGTGGGTATCCTCCTCCACAAATCTATTCATATGCAAAACATTACCACATATACCGACACGGAGGGGAGATATATAATATTGGTAGGTGATCTGTATAATAGACCATTCACGATAGCAAATGCATATGCCCCCAATAGAGGTCAAGCTAAATTCTTCAAAAAGCTCATAGGGAAGCTGCTAGAGGTGTCCAAGGGTACTACAATTCTAGCAGGTGACTTTAATGCGGCATTAAATCCCAAACTAATATGTTCCCAAGCCAAGAGTTATCTGTCTGATCACACCATTAGAACATTAACACACTGTCTGTGATCCTCATCGCTTATAGATGTCTGGAGAGTTCAACACCCAGGCCAAAAAACTTACTCGTTCTTTTCGAGGCCGATTAACTCACACTCTAGATTAGACTATATCTGTGTAGACCAATTGGGCCTTACACTTGCAAAAGAATCCGATATAGTACCAACACCCTGGTCGGACCATTCAGCGGTCACATTAAAATTAGAATGGCCGAATAGACCAATTAAAGACTTTAGTTGGAGGCTTGACGACACACTCTTGCTACAAACACACATCTCTAATAAGATATCACAAACTCTAACTGAATACTACAGGCACAATCAAACTCCGCAATCTAACCCCAGTATAGTATGGGAGGTACACAAAGCAGTCATAAGGGGGGAGTTCATTAAGCAGAAAGCCATCCTCACTAAATCATATAACCGGGAATATATGCAGTTAACCCAGCAACTCAACGAAGCAGAAAAATTGCACATGGCTTACCCTGACTCTACTGGGAGTATAGACAAGCTCAAAATAGCAAGACAGCAGTTGAATAATCTACTAACCAGAGAAACCCATAAACAGGCGTTCTATCTAAAAAAGCTTTACTTCACTGAAGGAAATAGACCGGGGCCCTTATTAGCTAGAACACTTAAGAAAAGAACACTTGAGAACTATATTCCCAAAATGATAGATGAAACCAACAGTGAAGTATATGATAGCAGAAAGATAGCGAATGTTTTTGATAGCTACTACAAAACACTATATAACCTTTCGTCAAATGAAGGCTTGCGTCCACAGGCTCTGATAGAAGAATATATTAGTAAAGCAGAATTGCCCACTATCCCAGAAACATTGTCTAAACATATGGAGGAACCTATCCTAGAGCAGGAGGTAGCGGCGGCAATAAAAAGCCTCCCTGCCAGGAAGAGCCCAGGCCCTGATGGGCTAACTAATATGTATTATAAAAAATTTCAACAAATTCTAATTCCACATTTGACGAAAGTATTTAATTTTCTTGATGAGGAGAACCACTTATCTCCTTTACTTCTAGAGGCTCATATAACTGTCCTGCATAAGGAAGGTAAACCCGCGACGAATCCCAGTAGTTATAGGCCCATCTCTTTACTTAATAGTGATATTAAGATCTATGTCAAGATACTAGCGAAAAGAATAAATTCAGTGCTGCCATCAATAATACACCTAGATCAGGCAGGCTTTGTTCCGCAAAGGGAGGCCAGGGACAACACAATTAGAACAATGCATTTGATTGACTACATAACAACCCATAAAGTCCCGATGGCCCTGGTCTCCACTGATGTGGAAAAAGCGTTCGACAGGGTGGCATGGCCATTCCTTAGAAGCATACTACAGGGGTTTGGATTTGGCACCATTATGATAAATAGAATATTCCACCTATATCGGTCACCTTCAGCTAAAGTCAAAGTTAATGGAGTCCTTTCTCAAGGGTTCCAGATCGACAATGGTACTAGGCAAGGGTGCCCGCTTTCGCCAATTTTATTTGTATTAGTTATGGAAGTCCTAGCATCTCAGATTCGCGCTAACCCTGATATAATAGGTGTACAGGTTGGTCGAAACCAGTATAAACAGTCGATGTTCGCGGACGATGTCCTATTAACCCTAACCTCTCCCAAACGCTCCCTCCCAGCACTTATGATGGAATTTGAACAATTTAGTACCCTATCTAATTTTTTAATTAACCAACAAAAGTCAGAGATAATGTGTGTGTCCATGACCCGGACGGAAAGCCAACATCTCAATACCCTATGCCCATATAAAACACAACACTCAAAACTGAAATACTTAGGAATATATGAACCACCCAGGGTGTCACAGTTATTCGAATCAAACTATAAACCATTGCAAATCGCAATAACACACACACTTCAAAACTGGAGAGACAAACCACTATCGTGGTGGGGTAGAATCCAGGCAATAAAAATGTCTATCCTTCCAAAAATACTATACATCATTCAAACAGTACCCATCACACTACCCAAACTATATTTAACTCAGCTTCAGAGTAGCATTAATTCATTCATCTGGGGTGGGATAAAACCACATATAAATGCATCTACTCTATATAGACCACTTAGGGAAGGGGGCTTGGGTGTCCCGAAAGTGGAGTCTTACTACCAAGCAACTACTCTGCAACAAATACTTGACTGGCACCAGAAAGTAGAATCAAAGGCCTGGATCTCCTTAGATTCGCAGATCCTCAGGGCCCCGAAACCCGGATCCATATGCTGGATGGATAGAAGTCTTAGACCCACAACATGCCACACATCCTCACTATATAAACATATATTTGAGACATGGGACAATTTAATCCAGAAGTACCCTAAAATCTCCTCGCCACAATCCCCACTTACCCTTATCTCACCTAATATGGAACTCACTGGGGGCTATAAACCTTTACAGAATCATAAAGTCACATGGGAACTATCGGAGTCAATAGCTTTCATGGAACTATTAGATAAGAGTAGACTCAAGCCAAGACAGGAAATGTTACATATATTGAATGGTGCGTTTGCTTCGTGGCTAAAATACTCCCAGCTTTCCCATTTCCTACGCAATAGCCATTATCAAAAAGACCTAACGAGATCCCTTACTCCTTTTGAAAACCTATGCACAATGAACACTCCGACTAGAGGCACTCTGTCTCTTACGAAAAAGGTATTGGAACACGCTGCTCAAACTACACTCCCAGCTTTCACCACACACTGGCAGCAAGACCTAAATACTCAAATAGACAAAGAAACATGGAAAGTAATTTTTGTTAACACATACAAATCCTCAACGTCCACTAGAATAATAGAGATGAATTTTAAAATCTTGATGAGATGGTACCTGACCCCACACAGACTTCACAGAATATACCCGGCCTCTTCGGCACTATGCTGGAGAGGCTGTGGTGAAACAGGGACCATGGCACACATATGGTGTCATTGCCCCAAACTCACTCCCTTCTGGAAGTTAGTAGAACGGGCCCTACAAACATTAGGGGGCACTGAACTCAAGCTAACACCAATGGTAGCCCTTATGAATTTTCCATCGAATTGCAGATGTAAAATATGTCAAAATTTAATAAGAATATGTCTAAATAGTGCCAAGGCGCTAATAGCATTAAACTGGAAGTCGATGCAAATCCCATCCATCCAACACTGGAAAACAAAAATAGAAGACACCCTACCACTAGAACAATATGGTTATTATAGGAGAGGACAATTAAATATGTTTTTAGATATAAAATTTTATTGGGAACTGTTAACACAAACAATAGATTCAGATATATCAAACGCTTAAGGGAAGGGGGAGTCGCATCAGTGTGACTATAATAGTTGCAACACTCAGGCCAACAAAACACGCATGGTATACTTAACGGCACTATATCCAACACCAATCGAACCCATCCTGACACTAGCTGGTTTATATCTTATCTCTTGACCGCACCGATCCAACGAATCTAAAAGTATACTTGATTGCTTATTAGTCTTTTATTCTTACTACCTAAGTTCATGTTGAATTGTTATTACTGGTTTATTTGGTTTTGTGAGATCTTATGATAGCTTGGCGATGTTAGCCATGTGAAGAGTAACTGCCCAAACACATCCATCGTCTCCCAGAAGCTCTCCTTCACAACAGCTAAGACAGTGAAACTACTGGAGCCGAGGTTAGATGGAACTAAAGTAGAACTCTAATCTATAGATAGAAGCTTTAATGATGTAAAGTGGGTAGGCTTGCTGTTAGCCTTTGCCTCTGTATAGGCTTATTTTTTGAATTGTATTCATATATCATTGGACAAGCTATCTGTAAAACCTTAATCTAGTTATAACTGTATGGAAAACCAATAAAAAAAAGATTTAAAAAAAAAAACAAAAAAAAAACACTGGCATATCCTTAAAGAATGCAACAAGGATATGGAAGTATTTAGGAACCCCCCTTATGGCATATAGGAGGGTGAAAACCTTAGGGACCAATTAACTAGCACTGATATAGGGTCTAAAAAGAAAGATACACAGACTTTCCTTAGCAAAAAAGCAACTAGGATGTTACCCATGTCTAGGATGCTTAAGTTGCAATTCAATGATTAAGGGTAAATACTTTTTTCACCCTAAAAAAGGTAAGAGGTATGAAATAAAAGAATTCTTTACATGTGAATCCACTTACATTATATACCTCATTAAGTGCCCCTGTTCCCTAATTTATATAGGGGAAACGACTCATAAGGCCCGCGATAGGCTTCGTCAACATCGCTCAAACATAAGATGTAGAAATTATGAAGCACCTGTAGCAAACCACTTCTTAAAATGTGGCCATCACATTAGCCAGCTAAGATGGCAAATAATTGATAGCATTAAACAGCAAAGAAGTGGAGTTAGTAGGGAAAAACTACTCAGAAAGAAATGTATTGGGTATATGAGTTAGAAAGTTTGGCACCAAAAGGCCTTAATAGGGAATATGACTGGTGGTCAATATTTTTGTAGATATGAAATAAATATTTATATAGATGCAATACAAATGTAGATATGATTATGTCACATGAGAGGTGTTGTATAGATTAAAATTAATAGAAAACAATAGTGGTTAAGATGTATCCACTTAACATGTCTATAGAAAGTTTGTAGCAATAAGGTTATGGCAAATGTAACTGTTTTTAAAGAATTTTTTGACACTGTAATGTGCCGCATTTACCAATAGATGGCAGCAGAGCCACAATGTTTGGTGGTTGGCGCGGAAATGTTGTTTTAAAAGTATGCAGTTGAATACAATGTAACTAGCATGAATAAGAGTCTGTGGACTCGAAACATCGCTTGTTCTGAAGTTTTGGAATAAAATTGAAAGTTATTTACAAGTGCTGTGGACATCTGTTCCTCCTCAGTTTAAAGGGACATGAAAATCCCCAAATTTTCTTTAATTTTTCAGATAGAGCATTCATGTTTGAACAACTTTCCAATTAACTTCAATTACAAATTTTGCTTCTTTCTCTTGATATCCGTTATTGAAGGAGCAGCAATGCACTACTAGCCGATGACAAGAGATATATATGTGCAACAACCCAGCTTCTGAGCATACCTTCCTTTGTATTCTTTTCAAAAAAAAGATTCCAAGAGAACAAAGCAAATTAAAAAATAGTAAATGTAGCCACCAATCAACAAGCCCTACACAGGGTGCTGAACCAAAAATGGGCCAAGCTCCTAAGCTTATATTCCTGCTTTTCAAATAAAGATACCAAGAGAATGAAAAAAAAATAGGAGTAAATTAGAAAGTTGCTTAAAATTGCATGCTCTATCTGAATCATGAAAGAAAAAATGTTGGGTTTCATATCCCTTTAAGGTTTATGTGCACGTGTATATTCTATCAATACTTGCCCTAACTATAAAGCAAATGTAAGCTACATGAGCACTAGAAACTGTGTAGATTATAAAGGACCAGAACATTTCAGACTCCAATTTAGTTTTCATATTTGTCCTGATGCATTTTCACAATTAACTGGAGCTGCTGTATCAGAAAATAAATGACTAGCTTGGAGCTAGACAATGTAGCAGGGTCAGTATGACTGCTCTGATTGGTACAGTGGAGTGTCTGGTTTCTTATGATTAGTTACACTGATTATGTAGCAGGGTCAGTATGACTGCTCTGATTGGTACAGTGGAGTGTCTGGTTTCTTATGATTGGTTACACTGATTACTTCCTTTAGTTTGTTTCAGCTAAATAAGATTTTAGTTAATGATTTGTTCCTTAGAGAGCAGTATGACCTTTCAGCTATATGCTTATTTTCAGATGCAGGTGTAAGAACAGCCAGGTTTTTATTGGTTTTTGCTCATTTAAATATTCACCTTCAGATCAGTGTTTATTCAGCAGAAGGGACTTGAATTTGCTTGGATGTCATGGCTGCTGCACTTACTGGTGTCTTGTTTCCCAGCCCAGAGTGCTGCTCTGCTGGACAGTCATGTGATCCTACAAAGAGACCTGTGTGCACCTTCTCTGACACACTAAACAAATATGTGACACTCTTTTGTAAAACTACTAGTGCTTTTTAAAAACAGAGTTTCATTTTGAAACTTGGTTGATCTTCTTGCTACTTTTGGCTATTACTGTGTTTTTTCCTGCTAGCCATTACTGCCTTATTCTCCTACAAGCCATTATTTCCTGCGTTCTTGTTGGTCACTATCAGTTATGTTTCTGCTGACCTTTAGTACCCTGTGTCCCTGCCAGTCAGTACTGTCTGTGTACCTGCTGGCTACAGAGTCTACTATCCATTACTTATCCCTACACCTGTACCTATTAGTCAGTATCTGTTCCTGCATTGCTTACCGGCTGGTCACTATTTGCTTTAGCACCTGCTGATTATTAACATTTGTTCTCTGAGCCCTGCTGACCAGTGTTTGACAATTGTTTGCTCCTGTATTCTGTTGCCCTTAAAGGGACATTATACACTCATTTTTTCTTTGCATAAATGTTTTGTAGATTATCTATTTATATAGCCCATAAAGTTTTTTTTTTAAATAAATGTATAGTTTTGCTTATTTTTAAATGGTATTGCTCTGATTTTCAGACTCCTAACCAAGCCCCAAAGTTTTATGTGAATACTGTCAGCTACCTTCTCCAGCTTGCTCCTGTTTGTGTAAAGGGTCTTTTCATATGTAAAAGTAGGGGTAGGGGGGGAAGTGTCTTATTTGCCACTTGCAGTGGGCTTTCCAACTACCTTTCAAAAGAGCCAAACTGACAGCTTCTAAGTAAGTTTTTAAACAGTTTTATACTGGATTTTTTTTTTTTTTTTTTGAATAATTTTTATTGAGGATTTTTCAAAATGACAACAAAAAAACCATGACATATACATATTACAAAACATAGAAGTGATTGTCTTAACAACAATATGATAGGAAAAGAAAACATAACATGAATGTCAAAATATCTCTGAAACCCTCCTTTTATGTTTTTTATAGGATACTGTGAGTAGCTATTATTCCAGGCCATAGTGATAAAAGACGCTCTGAAAGAGCACTGTAGCTACTAGATAGACCCAATTTATTAAGAACTAATTTGTCATATAAATTGAATGCTTCTTTTTGTTAAGGGCAGGGTCATGATATCAAGAGTAAAATAAAGAGCAAGGGGGAAATTAGGGAAATGTCAGCGGGTAAACACCGCTTATACAAATAATTTTTCTATGTTATCATATTATTACGTACTTAAGTTATTTGATGAAAATAATAGGGATAGCAATGTAACTAGCTATGGTCAACAACAATGGGGGGGGCGGAAGACCATAGAGATGTTAATTGACTAGGTCAATTATTTAATATAACATAATGCGTGGCGTGCAAGACTAAGCTATACGGGAGTTAAGTGCAATTCGTAATGCGCATCAGGAAAGAGCAGGTATAGCTCCAGTCTGGTTAGGAAGAGGTCTATATTACATAATTGGAACATTTATGCAGTATCTCCCCTCAGGGATATTGTCACCACTGGACAGAGACGGTTGAGGGATGGTGGATATGACCCGCTCTCAGGTGCGGAGCGGGAAAGGGTGAGGGGAGATACAGTCGGTAGAGAAATGGCATGGGAGCTAATGGCTCTGTAAAACAGAAACCTGGGAATAGTATAGTAGTTAAAAAGTAAAAATATATAGGGGATAATAAACATGTATTTAATCTATGAAGAAAAATTCCATGGGGAGGACAAGACTGAATATACCTGCTAGTGTAATTTAGCTGAGTTAAATACCAATACCTTCAGAGGATCAAGGACTTATTTTAAGCATACTTTACTATAAGTATTAGTCTCATACTCATCTACAGGTCTATGGTTTCCAACTTCTCTGGCAGCCATATTCTTGAGAATCTGTACATAACTGCTGATATTAGCATGTCTATTAATAAATGACAATATACATTGACACAAATGAACAGAATGTTATACGATTACAGCCATACTATTGTGAATTTAACATGTAAAATTACACATATGTTCCTGAGGCACATAGTATTTGGGATGCTATGTAGAGTCTTCATTAGCTAGCTGAAAGTCTGCAGACTTACCATATTCAAAATATGATATTCATAGGTTAGAGAGCAATGGTAAGATGAACACGACTCTTATAATAATGCAAATACAATCTTAGAGGTATCTTTTGGTCTATACATAAAAAGAGCTTTAACTGTCTATAATATAAACTATTATTATGCAAAGGACTAAACTTAATGTTAAAGTTGGCAGCTAAGGAAGTGAGCAATTGAAAAACTGATAGTGTACCATGGGAATGTGGGGATAGAATGTTAACATTAGGACTTATAAACAAGCACATATTTTAAACATGCCAATACAGTAGGTAGCAGCAAGCTCTTATTAAATACAGCTAAGAAAACATGATAGAATTAGTTAAAGTTATGGAATAAAATGTATTCCCCGGTTGCATAGGTTTGTTGCTCACCTCAGGGTAATAGGATAAGTGTAACAGACACTAATCTGCAAAGAGTTAGTGTAGATTAATCACTAAATGTTATATAAATTATTTGGTGGCACTTAGCATTTGGGCATCATAGGGTTAACACACAATATAGTAGTTTGCCGTAAGCACTATGTAATAATAAAATATGTGTACATATTGCATTGATCTCGCAGTAGGAATTTTTAGAAGATAAGATAAACAGGAGCTGGTCTAAACTAAAGTAAACATTAGTAAGGCACGTCAGTCAGTCTGTACTGTGATTGCTAGATTAAACATTACTGAAATATAACAAACTAATGCTATACAAAACATTCTCTATTAAAACATTGTGGATAATCTCCCACATTACGGCATATCATAAAGGACTGTTGCTATGCTACATGAGGTTATGTGTGCCCCCTAAAAAGCATATCCCAATAAAGATGATCTAAATCTCTTCAAGTGCAATCAACTCTCCAGGTGATATCTATATGACACTAGAGGGGTAAGTTAGTGAGGGCAATGTGAGAGCCACCACAGTAAAAACAATTTTAGTAATATGGAAGTCCTCTAAAACATTCTGCATCATACCAGGAGCACAGTGAGAGCGCAACATATTGAATAGTATATCAAACATTTAGTTTCAGGTGTCTTTTGTGAGAATGTTGCAGATAAGGACAAATCAGACTTTTGGGTAAATTAACTAGAAGAGGAGCATAACTTAGAATCCATAGAAAATTAGGATCCATCTGAGGTGGTGCGATCTACCTTATTTGCAGTTTTAATATGCATGGTGGACGCTAGTTAGTGAATAAACAAAAGCAAACAAGATATAAAGTTCAAACAGCAGAAAAGTGTGTTTTACAGATAAGCGCCCTGCACTGAAACAAAAAAAAACAAAAAAACAAAAACAAGCAATGTGTGGTAATATATAAACGTAAAGAAACACTTGTGTAGTTGGTATAGTATCTAGGGACACTACATCTCATACACTAACGGTACATTTATATGAGATATAGGGGTGCCTGATGAGTAACAAGGATCTAGAAAGGGAAAAAATAAAGTCCAAACTGTAGCAAATAATAGATGGAGTGGATCCTGATAAGATGGTCTCAATAGGGGTTAAAAGAGACTACTTTGTCTGAACAAGCACCAGTCTCATAATGTTACTGACCGACCCAGTTACAATAGAGTAAAGCGCTTCTCCCTGGTACACTAGAGGAGTTCCAGATTAACCCACACCGCATTTGACAGGATGACTTTGTAGCTCCGTTGCGAGCCTTCTATAGGGGACCCATACTGCATGGACTGCTGGGCAAGGGAAGCTCTCTGCATCCATGGAAAATAGCGGGGCCCTTGGCAGGAGAAATTGAGCCCTCTCCAAATGGTAAGTGACGCCGGACTGTAGTATCTGTCTCACCGCAACAGATTTGTAGTGGAGGGAGTTGTGAGCCGTTTGTGTGTTCATGTGCTCCTCCCTGTCGCCTGCCTCAGTCACTATTTCCCGGGCCAGAGGTAAGGCCATATCCTCCGGGACCCTGGAAGATGAAATGCTCATGTGATCGGCAGGCGACAGGAGCTCCGGTAGATGCATGAAAGCTATAGTAGTGTCTATTACATGCAGTTATATGAAAATGAGTGTATACTGTCCCTTTAACAATTATCATAGGCGTTGCATGCTGACTGCTTAGATGACAACCACCTCAGCCCTCCTACCACATCCTTGTCCAGGCTTCTTCAATCTGAAGAATATTACCTGTGATACATGTATATATTTTATTTTCTATTAAAGAATTTAAAACCATTTCAACTCATCACGTTTCTTTGCGTGCGTCAATTAAAGCAGTCCTGATTATCTGTCATTAGTCCCGCAATCCGTACTGCCCACCTATATAGAAAGCCAATAAACATGGACTTTTTACTAGAGAAGGCAAAATATTTCAGCAGTCATTAAAATAACTGCTGTTGGGCACATTTGTGTACTTTAAACAAATGCTGGATGTTTACCAAAGTTCATATTCCTCTTTTTGCAATTAGCAGTTATTGAATGTAATAGTAGAATCTTACTTTTAAAATTTGAATACTACCATTAGAATCTTGATTCTTCTAGACATCAATGTAAGTCTATTGGAATCAACATTCAAATGTAATATATGAAGGTTACATTTTATATGGAAATGCTGCATTCATGTTATGTTATTTTAATATCTAATGTTAAATTCAATGTTTCAGATGTTAAAATGTATCTATAAAAAACTAATTGTAGAACAACTGTCAAGGAAAATATTTGTGCTACCATTAAAAAAAAATAAACAGACTTTCACCCTTATGTACGTTGTACTAGCAACCTATTCATGCTTAGACATGGCTGGATCTGCAAAATGAAATTATTTTCCAGAAAGAAAATCATTAACAGTTTTATCAGCAGAAATGCAATAGTTACCATGGAAATAGAAAGCTCTTAATAGTTTGCTTGCGTCTTCAGTTTGCTATCGGATGGTAAGAAGGAATGATTGATAGGGGTTGTGGTAAGAATTATTTATATAATTGTTAGCCCACAAAACATTACATGAAGATGGACAGAAATGATATAGACAGCAAATATTAATAACAATAAAGATGTGTACAAATACTGATGCATGCTGCAATGACCACATGTCTGCATCTGTTCAGCTATTTCAGTCATTGTATATAACCAGGCGTACTGACTGAGTAGAGGACTTGTTCACTGAAAAGAGCTATAGCTACGCATGTGAAAGGAATACAATCCATACACACGAACAAGCATTCTTTAGCGGAAAGTAACAAGCACTTAAAGGGACATGAAACCCAACATATTTTTTCCATGATTTAGAAAGAGCATGCAATTTTAAACAACTTTCCAATTTACTTCTATTATCTAACTTGCTCATTATCTTGATATCCTTTAATGAAAAGCATATCTAAATAGGCTCAGTAGCTGCTGATTGGTAGTTGCACATAGATCCTTTGTGTGATTGGCTTACCCATGTTCATTGCCATTTCTTTAAAAAAAGGATAGCTAAAAAATGAAAAAATAGATAATAAAAGTACATTGGAATGCTATTTAAAATTGTATTCTCTATCTGAATCATGAAAGAAAAACAATTGGGTTTCATGTCCCTTTAAATACTATAAACACAATTGGAGACATCATTCATACATTGAGCTGAATAGTCCTGATGAACACATATGGAAAACACAGTAATCAGTTATTATGCTAGGGCGACTCATTTTTTGTTCTCCATTAACCTGTAATTTATGCTTAAAAGTGAAGGGTCACATATATCTCCTTTATTAGCTTTAGTATAGAGGCTTTAAGGACTGCAGAACAATGGAGAGTTTACTAACATAATGGCTGTGAGACCTGCTAGTCTTGTATACTCCAATAAAGTCTGGTAATTACAAGGGGCTAGATTACAAGTAAAAAACAAATCAATAGCACAGGGTTGTTATCGTTTGACAACTTCAGCTACTTGAGCACAATCTGCTTACGAGCATTCAGGTGAGACTTGATGTGAATTTTACTGCGCTTCCCATAGGAATTTATAAAGTGAGGGATTTAGCACACCAGTGCTGTCCGACAAGCAGATGTGTGCATGCCCTAGACTAATCTCTTCAGCAATATAACAAATATAATTGAACTTGTGCAATATTACCATAAAAATGTAATCACTATTAATTGTGCTTGATCAATTTTAATGCACAAAAGCACTAATACTTTTCAGCTCCACATGTAATTTAGGCCAAAGTACAAAGATTACAATAACTTTGCATTTACTCAAATTCCTCAAAGCAAGAGTGGAAGTGATCTAGCCAGTAATTGACCCAAGCTTCTGTTATTGTTTTGGGGTCTCACGGGATACTCTCCATAAAATGAACTGTTTTACCTATCAGAGAGCCAGGGTGTAGCATCCACAAATGTCCCTGGTGAATGATTTGTAAGATTAGTAGGGAAATATTATTTAACAGATAATATTAGATGCAGTGGGAGCTCAGAAGGAAATCATATACTGTATGCCTTTGAGGAGAGAAGAAAAAGCACTGTACAAGTGACACTTTTAAAGGCTAAATGAATAGTGAGTATATATTGGTATGATTAATTGTTGAATATAAAGACCTACCCTTCTCCTATACTTCAGCACTGTAGCTATTGACTGGCTAAAACTATCAGCAGCATCATCACTGGGCACACTGCCAAGACCTCACCAGTAGGACCATGTTCATCATTCTTTGTATTGGTCAGGCAAACTCTGCTTAGGATGTAGTAGGGATACTGGTGATAATCATATTGCTCCACTCAACGTCATGAAGTAGTATGATTAATGAAATAAGGTTCCTTGTGCATTATCCAATCCAATCATTTTGAAACAGTCAGGATTTTTTCACCATGATGATCATCTAAGCATTTGGATGAAGCTGAAGACGCTCTGCATGAGCTTAAAGGTCAAATGCTGACGGGAGAGAAAATGTCTGCTTTTCTCTGAACTGTACTCATTCTATACGTAAATCTACAACATCACATATCTGAAACAATGGGGGTAAAAATAGAATCGGACTTGGTTGACAATCAGAAATGGTTTATTTTTTTCTGTACACCATTTAAAAACTATAATTTTCTTTATCAGTAGCTGAACATGTCAAATGTTCTCTTTTTACAATTTTATGACATTCCATACTTGTATGGTTTAATAAAATTTCTGTTTAAAAATATTTACTTTTTTTTAAATTTATAAAACATTTTTTATCAAGGATACAACAGTGAAAGAATTAGTAAAAATAACAAAGTGAAATCCTTTTGGGTATGAGACCCTCGCCATGGTAAACTATATTAGCATATTTAATTGCAGCATGTATAGCACAATATTTACAAAGACATAAACTTAAATAATGAAACAGAGCAAAAAAAGGACTTGTTCAGACGAGCCTGCGCCTTCATGTCACAGTCGGTAAGTGTCTGCTAAAGACGGGACTAGCTGTTGAATATATATTTATATTGCAAAAGAATCTGCTCCACAATTTGGCTCTGAAATACCATAAACATGGCAATACTTGCACCCTCAGTTTCTGGCCTTAATAAAGTTGGCCCAAACACAATAGCAATGCTTTGGACAGACATTCTGTTGGACTCTCGGTGTTCAATCACACTGGTGGAAAAGAAGAAAAAACTTATTATAAAGCAGAATATATTGTCTTGGGTATAGTGATGGCTGTGATTAAAAACAATTATAGTAGCATGCAAAAGGTTAAAATGTAAGTGCAGTAAAGTGGTTTGAGAGCAACATTTGAGTAGGTTACCTATTGTGCCAGTCATATATAGGAAGGCCAGGTTTCAACTTGCACCTTCATGCCTTAAATGCACACATACATGTATATCCCCTGTTAAACAAAACAGGAGGTACCCAGAAAACCCTGCCACTTAGTCAAAACTTTGGACAAGCACCCCAACAAAGCTGTTACTACACACCACCAGAGCCAGGGAGGGAGGACGGGAGCTTCTCCTCGCCGTTCAGATCCTGATCTGAAGCCACTAACTATCCTTACACCTATTTATCAACTGGCCTCAACTCCACCCCATGCCCTAACCTCTCCACTAAGGACAATGCAGGGTCAAAATACCCCTTCATTATTTTTTTCATCCAGGGGTTGCATATCTGGATGTGACAAAAAAATCTTTGTTATGAGATAGAGATTTATAAAATAGTGTTTGGTTAGTTCACTTTCGGTAGCATAGGCCAGTAGCAATTCTGTATTTGAGCTGGTCTGAGTGGGGTGGGCTAAAATGAATAACAAATTAACAGTGCTTGGCTGGTTTTTTAGCTACTTAAACATTTGTCTGCAATATATGCTTCTTGACTCTATGGTGGGTGGGTTTCCTCTCCTTGTTGCACAACCCTTATGTGTGATGCTTTTAGAGAATCTCTGCTTCACTATAGATAACCTATTAAAAGGGCCATTAAATACAGCAGAACTGAATAATCAATAAGCACATTATAAAATGAATGCAATAGCACTTAGCCAGAATTTTAAATTAACATTTTTTTTCTGACAAATTTCAAAATTTACTTTAAAGGGACACAAAACTTAAAGGGACACTGAACCCAAATTTTTTCTTTTGCGATTCAGATAGAGCATGAAATTTTAAGCAATTTTCTAATTTACTCCTATTATCAAATTTTCTTCATTCTCTTGGTATCTTTATTTGAAATGCAAGAATGTAAGTTTAGATGCAGGCCCATTTTTGGTGAACAACCTAGGTTGTTCTTTCTGATTGGTGGATAAATTCATCCACCATTAAATAAAGTGCTGTCCAGAGTACTAAACCAAAAAAGAAGCTTAGATGCCTTCTTTTTCAAATAAAGATAGCAAGTGAACGAAGAAAAATTGATAATAAGAGTAAATTAGAAAGTTGCTTAAAATTGCATGCTCTATCTGAATCACAAAAGAAAAAAATAGGGTTCAGTGTACCTTTAAAATGTTTCTCTTTCATGATTCAGATAGAGAATACAATTGTAACCCATTAACGACCAGCGTCATACCCTGTACGACGCCGGTCATTATGCCCTTAAGGGCCAGCAACGTACCCTGTACGTCGCTGCAGTCCTGGGCTTCTCTCTGCCGCAATCTCGCAATTTTGAGTTGGTCGATGCACTCTGTGGCCCTCTCAGCATCGCACAGCGGTGGTGCAGATCGTTGGTGGGTGGGAGGCCAAGGAGGGAAGTGGGTTGGCGGCCCATCGCTGGAGGGAGGTGGGAGGTGGGCGGCAGTTGCGCACGACTATTGAGGGAAAAAAAAACACTGAAAGCGGCAGGGAGGAAGTGGGGAGGGGGGATCCTGGTTATATTGGTTAGTGATGGGAATAGGAGGGTGGGAAGTCGATCTGGGAGGGTATTGGGGGGCAGCTACACTACAGAAAAAAATCTCTATTTTTATTTTATTTATTTTTTTAAATGCCTAATTTGCAGCAAAATGGGTACTGGCAGACAGCTGCCAGTACCTAAGATGGCAACAATTAGGTAGAGGAGGGAGGGTTAGAGAGCTTTTTTTTGGGGGGGGGGGGGGGAAATCAGGGAGGTTGGGGGGATTCTACACTGCAGCAAATATATTTTTTTTTAAAAAAATATTTTAAAAAAAGGCTTTTATTTTCATACTGGCAGACTTTCTGCCAGTACTTAAGATGGCGGTGAAAATTTTAATGTGGGGGAGGGAAAAGAGCTGTTTGAGGGGGGTCAGGGAGGGATCAGGAGGAGGGATGCTGATCTCTACACTAAAGCTAAAAATAACCCTACAAGCTACCTAATTAACCCCTTCACTGCTGGGCATAATACAAGTGTGGTGCGCAGCGGCATTCTAATTACCAAAGAGCAATGCCAAAGTCATATATGTCTGCTATTTCTGAACAAAGGGGATCCCAGAGAAGCATTTACAACCATCTGTGCCATGATTGCACAATCTGTTTGTAAATAATATCAGTGAGAAACCTAAAATTGTGAAATGGTGGCATGAAATATACCAAAATGGGCCTAGATCAATTCTTTGGGTTGTCTACTAAAAAAAATATAGTTTTTATAGGTAAAATATAAAAAAGGCTCTATTTCCGTTTAAATTTAGTGATGACAAAAATTCTAAAAATGCTCTGGTCTTTTGGAGAAGTTTCTGTCTAAAATGCCCGGTCCTTAAGGGGTTAAACAACATTCCAATTTACTTCTAGTATCTAATTTGCTTCATTCTTTAGATATCCTTTGTTAAAGAAATAGCAATGCACATGGGTGAGCCAATCACACAAGGCTTCTAAGTGCAGCCACCAATCAGCAGCTACTATCTAGATATGCTTTTAAGCAAAGGATATCAAGAGAATGAAGTAAACTAGATAATAGAAATAAATAAGAAAGCTGTTTAAAATTGCATGCTCTTTCTAAATCATGAAATAAAAAAATTGGGTCTCATGTCCCTTTAATGTGCCACCCTGTATCATGTGACGGCCAATCACAGACTCGTATACATATACACTAATCTTGCACATGCTCAGTAGGAGCTGGTGCCTCAAAGTGTGCATATTGATAATGGGAGTAAGTGGAAAAGTCTCTTAAAACTGCGTGTTCTATCTGAATCATGAACGTTTCATTTTGACTTTAGTGCCCCTTTAAAAGTGATAGAACGTGATTATCTGATCTTTGCTTAAAATAAGTTACTTTTAAAATGACATTAAACTCCTTGTAATTATAAGACATTGCTGTTGTGTTGCTATAGAATAACATAGCAGACAAGTCGTAAGATTTTAAAACAAATTAACATCTTTTTTACTGCAATTATTTTTTAATAACCAAACTCCCACCATTTGCCTTTTATGGAGGAGCCCACTGGGGATTTAGTCCAAAGACAACAAGGCCAGCTAGTGTCCTACAATTCATTGTTTTGCAGTTGTTATCAGTTTAAGCCAGCTAGGGATATATATGTAGCAGTGTTAGCATTGAGGAGCCACCAGGGTACATTTTAAGTTCATAGAGGGGGGGGGGGGTAGGGATAAAATCACTAATTGGTGTGGCTTACTGGTAAGAGTTTAAATAGTTAAAATGTTGCTCGGAAGTTGCAGCAAATAAGCAGGACATGGCTGGTGATTGGTGGATACATGCATATGCTGCTGCTAAAACAATGACTAGCCCTTTCCTGTATAGAAGCTTCACTGTGTCTAAGCTCCTAAATACAAGCTTAGAATGGTGACACACAGGCAGTAATGACATTCGTGCAAAAACAAACCATTAGAGCATTTTATTTGTTTGCATTACTGTGTCCTGTTAATATGTTTTTGTATGTCCCTTTAACCGTATATGTCATACAACAAAATCTATATTATATTATGGTTTTATATAGGGTGTATAGATTTGCTTTACCAAACCCACTCTACTCACCTGCATAAGTGCTTAAAAAGAACTCTCATGGTTTCCAAATTTGGGGCAGGTAATGACATCACCAGTTCTTTAATTTGATATTTTCGCTGGTTCTGGTCAGTTATTTCTTTTTAGAAACAGAAAAAAAAAGATTTTTGTTACAACCTGGAATAGCAAGTTATTTTATAGGACTGCAACTGGATGTCTCCTTACAGCCTGTATAAATATGCAGAAAATCCAGTTCTCAATTAACACTATGCCTGCTAGATAGAGCTATAATGCATAACTAGGCAACCATCTCAGGCAGATAAGAACTTGAGGGACAAGGACTTTCAAAACATTTTAAAGCAACAAAGTATTTTACAGATTAAAAATACTTGAGAAAAATTATTCAAAACCTCAAAATGTTGTTGTCATTCTAACAGAAGTGCCTGTGTAGCCAATCACAGAAAGCTCAGCTAACTTACTGACATCTCTGCTGATGCTTTAGTCTAACCTATATCTCAGAGTTTCACTGCATTCCAGGATTAAATTGACCTCAGCAAATATTTCATACAACATACATCATGCACACATCATAGCTCCGCTGTGTTTCTTGTTTTTGTCCACAACAAATGAGGCAGACAGCATATTCTATCCTCTGTCATTTGGTGCCATCCAAAAATGTACTTTATATAATTAGTGATAAATGTATGTTTGTGAGAAGAAAAAACGGTTCTGTTTCAAATTCCTATAAAACACAGTTTGTTATGGAATGAAATCACCTAAAACACAAACATCTAAGAATATTGTCAAACTTTCATAGTTCTAATAGACAGCACAATCTATAGAGACTTTACAATATACTTTGTTCTCTTGGTATCCAAAAAGTGTACCTAGGTAGGCTCAGACGCTGCAATACACTATTGGGGACTAGTTGATGATTGGTGGCTATACACATGCTTCGTGTCATTGGCTCACTAGATGCAAGCAATAGTGTTAAAATAAAAACTCATTTTGCATGTATACCTACATCTAAACACAGTAGCATCACCCAGGGCCATTTAATAATGTAAAAGGCTTTGACACATGTTTGCAGCAGAAAAAAGAAGAACTACTGATAATCAGTACTCATATGTGACAGATGCACAACTCCATGATTCAGGAAGTGTGTGGCATTGGATACAAAGCAGCTAATATTTCACTGATCATTTTATTTTCTTGAAAATATTAAACTGTATTGGGATATGGTTCTTGATGTTTATAGAGAGGTCTAAAGCAGAGCTGCTGCACTCATAAATTCTAAACAAACAATTTCTCACAAAAACTTTTCCTACAGTCACATACAGTTTGGCATTTAATGGGTAGACTCATGCAAACATACACACTGCACAGTAACATAAATACATTTTGAATACTAGCTTTTCTTACAGTAACATACAGTTAGGCATTTAATGGGTAGACTCATGCATACATACATACTGCACAGTAACAAATACATTTTGAATACTAGCTTTTCCTACAGTAACATACAGTTTGGCATTTAATGGGTAGACTCATGCATACACACTGCACAGTAACATGCACACATATTGCATACTAGCTTTTCCTACAGTAACATACAGTTTGGCATTTAATGGGTAGACTCATGCATACACACAGACACTGCACAGTAACATGCACACATATTGCATACTAGCTTTTCCTACAGTCACATACAGTTAGGCATTTAATGGGTAGACTCATGCATACATATATACTGCACAGTAACAAATACATTTTGAATACTAGCTTTTCCTACAGTAACATACAGTTTGGCATTTAATGGGTAGACACATGCATGCATACATACACACACACACACTGCACAGTAACATACACACATATTGCATACTAGCTTTTCCTACAATCACATAAAGTTTGACATTTAATGGGTAGACTCATGCATACACACACACACTGCAGAGTAACATACACACATATTGCATACCAGCTTTTCCTACAGTAACATACAGTTTGGCATTTAATGGGTAGACACATGCATTCACACATACTGCACAGTAACATGCACACATATTGCATACTAGCTTTACCTACAGTTACATACAGTTAAGTATTTAATGGGTAGACTCATGCATACATACATACTGCACAGTAACATGCACACATATTGCATACTAGCTTTTCCTACAGTAACAGAGTTTGGTATTTAATGGGTTGACACATGCATACACACATACTGCACAGTAACATGCACACATATTGCATACTAGCTTTACCTACAGTTAGATACAGTTAGGTATTTAATGGGTAGACTCATGCATACATACACACTGCACAGTAATATGCAAACACATTGTTTACTAGCATTTCCTACAGTCACAAACAGTTTGGCATTTAATCAGTAGACACGTGCATACACACACACACTGCACAGTAGCATGCACACATATTGCATACTAACTTTACCTACAGTTACATACAGTTTGGCATTTAATCAGTAGACTCATGCATACACACACTGCACAGTAACATACACACATATTGCATACTAGATTTTCCTACAGACACATACAGTTTGCATTTAATGGGTAGACTCATGCATACACACACACACACTGCACAGTAACATACACACATATTGCATACTAGCTTTTCCTACAGTCACATACAGTTTGGCATTTAATGGGTAGACTTATTCATACATACACACTGCACAGTAACATGCACACATATGTACAGTTTGGCATTTAATGGGTAGAATCATGCAAACATACACACATATTGCATACTAGTTTTTCCTACAGTCACATACAGTTTGGCATGTAATGGGTAGAATCATGCAAACATACACTCTGCACAGTAACATGCACACATATGTACAGCTTGGCATTTAATGGGTAGAATCATGTAAACATACACACTGCACAGTAACATGCACACATATGTACAGCTTGGCATTTAATGGGTAGACTTATTCATACATACACACTGCACAGTAACATGCACACATATGTACAGTTTGGCATGTAATGGGTAGAATCATGCAAATATACACACTGCACAGTAACATGCAAACATATTGCATACTAGTTTTTCCTACAGTCACATACAGTTTGGCATTTAATGGGTAGAATCATGCAAATATACACATACACACTGCACAGTAACATGCACACATATTGCATACTAGTTTTGCCAGGACACACAAGCATTGGGTTTATCTGAAGGCAGTTTGTGCACATCTTTACAAGGGACATTGTACTGTAACATTTTCTCCTCTTAATGTGCCATTCAGTTTGAAGCAAATCAACTAAGCCATAATGGAAAACAGGTTTTTGCTTCCCTTGTGATCAGCCGCATATAATACATGGAAAACTGTAGCTATTATTGTAAAGTGGTTTCCGTAAATGTATTAAATGTTGCAGTTCGGCTGATGGCTAATTAATTGCCAATATGGGTTTGATCACTTACAATCTACAACTGATAGTGAATGGGTTGCCGCTGTCATTTGGAGCATACAATCTATTCATACAAGCATGCTGTGTGCTTTACCAGGAGACACACAGATATTAAGGACTAGATTACAAGTGGCGCGCTAACTTGCATGCGTATTACCAGTTGAAAGTAAAAACGCATACCACCAAGCATAATCTAAATTTGCGTTTGTCGGGTTTTATATATATAACACAGTAATTGAAGGGGTTTGTATTATTGCATATTCTTATAAATTATTTAAAAATCAACGCTACTGTGGAATTTATTTAGACCTACAAAACCATATACACAAACACAAAAAACTGGTAACATCTGAATCAATGCATAAACGCACACACTCAAAGAAATGCACACGCACAGAAATGCACACTCACAGAAATGCACACTCACAGAAATGCACACTCACAGAAATGCACACTCACAGAAATGCACACTCACAGAAATGCACACGCACAGAAATGCACACTCACAGAAATGCACACGCACAGAAATGCACACTCACAGAAATGCACACTCACAGAAATGCACACTCACACAAATGCACACTCACGCACATTTACAATTACAAATATCATCAGTTGTTCAGAGTTGGAAACAAGACAAAAATACTACTTCATAAAGGTTTGAGAATGTTATTGACACAAATGCATTATATTTTCATACTTATTGTCTCAATGAATCTATCAAAGTGACTGTATGGAAACAGTGGTTCAGGCAGCTCTCGGAAAAATAGCTTCAGTGCCCCGGTGATGACATGAACATCTTGCCAGCGCCCGTCTTCTAGGTTGATATTTTCATCTAGTTGTGAAATGTGGAGAGTTACAAAGGTTAGAAGTCTATTCCCCCCCAACAAATAAATAACTGATCATAAAAACATATGATTTACTTCTATCACCAGTATGTTTTGTATATTCTTCATGCCAATACCCCTATTTGACTCCTAAAAACTGTCTTGCTGGTTCTTTAATAATGCTGTGGGCTCCTAAACTTGGAATAAATATGCTCTAATATATATCTAGCATGCCTCTAAATATTTGTATCCTGCTATTTTCATCAAATCATATTGTATATGTCTCATCTATTTGTGCATGGTGAACAGAAGGATGATTTTATATTAAATAAACAATATTTGGAGGTTTATTTAAAATGATAAAAAAAAACTACATAATTTTAAGTTGATAATACTTAAACTAAAATCACAAGAAAAAATATGCGGTACATTTTCATCTGAAGTCACTTTGCTTTGATCAATATTTACCCTAAACTAGACAATTGCGCCAAAGAGAAACTTGAGGATTTATTTGATTTCTTTTGGAATGAGGAGATGGTCTGTAACAAATTTTCAGCAATATAAAACTTTTTACAATACCGAAAAATAATGACGTATAATAAAACAAAACATAAAATACTAGAGAATAGAAAATAGAAACAAAGATTGCTTACCATGGTCCACCTTGTAGCGTAATTTCTGTATAGTTGCTAGGTTACCACTAACTCTATATAAACCATCAATATCCAGACCTGTTTCCAAATAAATAAATAAATAATTAATTGTCTGTTCTTCAAGGGACATTAAAGTCAAAATTTAACTTTCAAGGTCCGGAAAGACTGTGCAGTTTTAAGAAATTTCATTTTTTTCTGTTATCAATTTTACTTCAACATCTTCGTATCCTGTTTTACCAAATGTGTCCAGTTAGCAGGGGATAAACACACAGTTATATGTGAACAATAGTACAATAATAGAATACTCAAACACTTAAGAACATTTTCTTTTTGCACTTTTATGTCCCTTTAAATATATAGGAAAGTCCAAATTAAACTTGCAAAAATCAGATAGAATGGGATTTGTTTTTGCAAAATAATAATGTGGGATATTGCAATATTCAAACAAACAATCTGGGAAGCAGATACGGCAGTTATTAGAGGAGGCATTATTGCATTTGTTTCTGAGTATAATAAATCGCTACAAAAACAATATAAATAGCTTAGTGATAAGTTAGGGAAATCGTACGCTGACAACAAGCCACGAGCGACACTAGAAAAATGCAAGGCAAACTCTATAGATTTGGCAACCGAGCTGGTAGATTCTTGGCTAATATGGATAAAACACAGAAGTTAGCAAATCATATTTTACTTCTAAACTCAGAAAATGACCCAGAAACAAAGATATTTTAGATTAATTTAGAAAATATTATCTGAATCTGTATGCCCCTGAAAAAAAGCGCACCAATAAAACGATGCCTTAACTTTTTTTGAGTCACAGTCCTTGCCCAAAATTACTCCACTTCAACAAGAACAGTTACATTCGGCTATGTCAACAGAAGAATTGAGTAAAACAATATCTGACTTAGCGGTAGGTAAAGCATCAGGACCAGATGGGCTACCCATGGAATGGTACAAAATATTAGAAGATCAAATGACTAAAATTTTGACAGAACTATACAACGCTTATCTTTTAGGAGACATTTGACCCTCACAGGCCTTTTCAGCAGCTAATATTATTGTATTACCCAGAGCAGGCAAAGATCCACTAAAGATAGCATCATATAGACCCATTTCACTTCTTAATCGAGACTATAAGATCCTAGCAAAATTTTTAGCTAATAGACTAAAGGAATACCTCCTAAGTTTAATTCATAAAGACCAAGATCCCCAGCTTAAAATATGCGGAAAGTATTACATATAGTCAACCACTTTTGGAATTTCAAGAGTAAATCTAGGCTGGATCAGTTAAAGAGACATTAAACACTTTGAGATGGTAATATAAATTGTGTGTGTGTGTATATATATATATATATATATATATATATATATATATATATATATATATATATATATATATATATATATATATATATATATATACATATATATACATACATACATACATACAGGTGGCCCTCGTTTTACAACGGTTCAATTTACACTGTTTCAGAATAACAACCTTTTTTTCCAGTCATGTGACTGCTATTGAAAAGCATTGAGAAGCAGTGCATGTATTAAAATAGCCAGTAGGTGGAACTGTCCGTTTGTGTTGCAGCAAAGCCAAGCAAGCTGAAATTAATCAGTTTAACCAGACCTGAGCTATCGAGCAGATTTCAAAGGAACAAGATCTTCCTGTCTATAAATCAGTCTAGATTGGAATGCATAGAAAACAGAATTTATGCTTACCTGATAAATTACTTTCTCCAACGGTGTGTCCGGTCCACGGCGTCATCCTTACTTGTGGGATATTCTCCTCCCCAACAGGAAATGGCAAAGAGCCCAGCAAAGCTGGCCATATAGTCCCTCCCAGGCTCCGCCTACCCCAGTCATTCGACCGACGGACAGGAGGAAATATATATAGGAGAAACCATATGGTAACGTGGTGACTGTAGTTAGAGAAAATAATTCATCAGACCTGATTAAAAAACCAGGGCGGGCCGTGGACCGGACACACCGTTGGAGAAAGTAATTTATCAGGTAAGCATAAATTCTGTTTTCTCCAACATAGGTGTGTCCGGTCCACGGCGTCATCCTTACTTGTGGGAACCAATACCAAAGCTTTAGGACACGGATGAAGGGAGGGAGCAAATCAGGTCACCTAAACGGAAGGCACCACGGCTTGCAAAACCTTTCTCCCAAAAATAGCCTCCGAAGAAGCAAAAGTATAAAATTTGTAAAATTTGGCAAAAGAGTGCAGTGAAGACCAAGTCGCTGCCTTACATATCTGGTCAACAGGAGCCTCGTTCTTGAAGGCCCATGTAGAAGCCACAGCCCTAGTGGAGTGAGCTGTGATACTTTCAGGAGGCTGCCGTCCGGCAGTCTCAAAAGCCAATCTGATAATGCTTTTAAGCCAAAAGGAAAGAGAGGTAGAAGTTGCTTTTTTTTACCTCTCCTTTTTTAACACCAAAAAAACTCTTAGCCATCTCCGTGGAGATGTTGCCTGTGCAACGGCAAAGAGAATGACTGGGGTAGGCGGAGCCTGGGAGGGACTATATGGCCAGCTTTGCTGGGCTCTTTGCCATTTCCTGTTGGGGAGGAGAATATCCCACAAGTAAGGATGACGCCGTGGACCGGACACACCTATGTTGGAGAAAGAACTGTTTGCAGAAAAATGCAGGTGAAGTCTGTGTTGTGTGATTATTTTATTAGGTTTATAATGCTGTTTAGCAAATGTTTTTGTTCATTTAACTTAGTTTAATTATATATTCTGTGATGTGTGATTATTTTATTAGGTTTATAATGCTGTTTAGCATTTAAAGTGTTCATTTCAAAGCTTTAAAAACAATGTATTAGGTGTTACTTATGACAATTTTGAGAGGGGCTTGGAACCTATCTCCCTCACTTCCCATTGACTTACATTATAAACTGGGTTTCAATTTACAACGGTTTCGATTTACAACCATTCCTTCTGGAACCTAACCCCAGCGTAAACTGAGGGCTACCTGTATATATATGTGTGTGTGTTTTATAGACACTAAAACGTTACACTTATTTTGTCAATATTTAACAGCTATTGCTACAGGTTATTCTCAGACTAATCTTTACTTTGAATGCATAATTCTATGTAGCATTTGTTTAGTCTTTAATGTCCCTTTAAGTGTGAATGTGGCACTCTTGGCATTGGATGCCGAAAAGGACTTTGATAGGATTGAATGGTCCTTTTTATTTACATGTTTGGAGAAATATAATAGTCAAGGCCCTTTCTATTCGATCATAAATAACTTACAATAACCCAAATGTCTATCAATTAATGGCAACACATCTTCTTGATTTAACTTGGAAAGAGGCACGAGACAGGGTTGCCGCCGCCCCCCCCCCCCACACACACACACACTATTGTTTAAAGGGACAGTTTACCCAAAAAGTGTTTAATTTTTAAACACCATAGCAGGAATAGTTAAGTATAGTAGTGCTGAAAATTATGTGTGAATCATGCTCTGTGTTTATATAATATATTTTTGAAATGTCTGTTTACAAAGTTCATTGCCAAGGCCCCTTAGAATATTTTCTCTCAGTATGGCCAGTCTGCTGTTAAACCCTAAAAGCATGTGCCACCCACTCCTAAAGCTATTGGGACAGGCTGTAGAATGATACCACAAGATGAACAGAGAAATCACTTTAGCTAAACTTCTTAGCCTGCTTGTAACCTGATACAGCAAGACCGGGTAGTGAGAGCGTTATCAGGACTATGCACCTGAAACAAAAAGTCTCACAACAGAAATACAGACGCTTACTGCACAAATACAGAGGTAAGAATTTCAGCACTAATGTCGTCTGTTTTGTTTCAAGTACAAAGTCCTAATATACTCACTACCCAGTCTTGCAGCTTTGGGTTTCAAGCAGGCTGTGAGAAGTTTAGCTGAAGTGATTTCCCTACTCGCCTTGCTCTATTATTAGACCCATGTCCCAGTCTCATCAATCCTGCAGAGAAGATGTCTGCAGTCAGATTTTTTTTATACAAATGAATGTTCACTGTTTAGCAGGAAATAGAGAAGATTTGTGCAGTCAAATTTGTAATGTTCATTACACATTCATTTCATGGGCATTTAAATATAGCCTATGATTGGAGGGTGGGCGTGCTAGACTCAAGCACAGAACAGCCCTTTTCTGGGAGAGTGCCAGCACCGTGGAGAATCACAGGAGTAGGAATAAAAAGCTAAAAAAAAAATACTAAATGTATTGTTACAAGTTTAACTATAGATGTCTAAATTCTTTAGTCATTGTATTGACTTTAGGAACATAAACTTGTTGTTGTTGGGTACACTGGTCCTTTAACTTAATACTAGAACCTCTTGCTATTAAATTAAGGAAGATTCCCTTTGGGATTTGCATAGGCGAAATAAGACATCATCTGGCACTCTATGCAGATATGCTACTTTTTATTCGTTACACTGAGCTATACATGAATTTGATCATGAACATAATTGATTCCTTTGGTAATTTATCAGGATATAAGATCAATAATAACAAATCAGAAATTGTGTGGCTTAATAGAAATAAGGAGAGAGAAATAACTAATCTACCATTTATTTATTTAAAAATTACTTAAACTATCCGGGAATTAAAATTTCGAGTAATCCAAGGGAGTGGTATAGAATACATTTCTCACAAATATTTGACTCTATTGAGCAAGATCTTAAACGGTGGAAAAGCCTGCCTATTTCATTAATGGGAAAAGCTCACCTGATAAAAAATTATAATCTTCCCTAATCTGCTCTATCCCATGAATAGGTTGCCCTTTTTGATCTCCAAAAACGATATTGTAAGAATAAATAAATAAAATGTTAAATCTCTTTTTATGGGGAGGAAGAAAGATTCGTATTAGTCTTAGAAAACTGCAGATTGCCCCGGAAAATCCCAGATATCCATTATTATAACTTAGCGACACTCTCAAAAGTGGCTATTGACTGGATATTAGATAAGGAACATTTCTACGAACATTCAGTGGACAATTACCCACTTGGGGATATCTCTAAAGTTTATTTACTCCATCCAGCTTGGAAAGATATTCCCCAGATAGTCAAGAATAATATTATGTATTAAGACATATTTAGATGGATAGAGATACATAACATATTGGGGGTCTCATATAAGTTTACAACCTATTTACCTATTAGTGGAAATCTCGATTTTCCACCAGGTATGAATGCTAAATATTTTCAAGAATGGGAAGATGTTAAAATAAAGTCAATAGGAGATCTGCTTGATCCTTTAAAAGGAACAGTAATCCCCTTTACAGAATTACAAACAAAATATAATCTATAAGATTCACAGTACTTTGCGTTTACACAACTTTTTTACTGCATTAAAGAGGTATTAAAGAAAGCCCCAAATTTAAGTAAATTACATTGTTTAAATAAAACCATTAGGCTCTTTAGGAAAGGAAAATTTACATATTCAGTGAATTACAAAGTTCTGTTGGATTCAAACATTGACAAGCAAATGTCAATTATACTAGAGGGCTGGCATAAAGAGGCAGGAGGCCTATTGACAATCGAAGAGGTGAATAGGCGTTTTACCTTCATTCAAACTACCTGTGATGCATACTTTAGAGAATCCCAAATGAAAATTTTACATAGATTTTACGTTACACAAAAGAATGTTTGCAAATGGTCCCAATGCAAAAAAACATAATTTATGTAAGAACTTACCTGATACATTCATTTCTTTCATATTGGCAAGAGTCCATGAGCTAGTGACATATGGGGTATACAATCCTACCAGGAGGGGCAAAGTTTCCCAAACCTCAAAATGCCTATTAATACACCCCTCACCACACCCACAATTCAGTTTAACGAATAGCCAAGCAGTGGGGTGATAAAGAAAGGAGTAGAAAGCATCAAAAAAGGAAATTTGGAAATAATTGTGCTTTATACAAAAAATCATAACCACCATAAAAAGGGTGGGCCTCATGGACTCTTGCCAATATGAAAGAAATTAATTTATCAGGTAAGTTCTTACATAAATTATGTTTTCTTTCATGTAATTGGCAAGAGTCCATGAGCTAGTGACATATGGGATATCAATACCCAAGATGTGGAGTCTTCCACTCAACAGTCACTAGAGAGGGAGGGAATAAAATAAAAACAGCCATATTCCGCTGAAAAAATAATCCACAACCCAAAAAATAAGTTATTTTCACTTTTAAAAGAAAAAAACTTAAATCAAAAGCAGAAGAATCAAACTGAAACAGCTGCCTGAAGAACTTTTCTACCAAAAACTGCTTCCGAAGAAGCAAATACATCAAAATGGTAGAATTTAGTAAATGTATGCAAAGAGGACCAAGTTGCTGCTTTGCAAATCTGATCAACTAAAGCTTCATTCTTAAAAGCCCACGAAGTGGAGACTGATCTAGTAGAATGAGCTGTAATTCTCTGAGGCAGGGTTTGACCCAACTCCAAATAAGCTTGATGAATCAAAATTTTCAACCAAGAAGCCAAGGAAATAGCAGAAGTTTTCTGACCTTTCCTAGGAACAGAAAATAAAACAAATAAACTGGAAGTCTTCTTGAAATTTTTAGTAGCTTCCACATAATATTTCAAAGCTCTTACCACATCCAAAGAATGTAAGGATCTCTCCAAAGAATTCTTAGGATTAGGACACAAGGAAGGAACAACAATTTCTCTATTAATGTTGTTAGAATTCACAACCTTAGGTAAAAATTGAAAAGAAGTCCGCAAAACTGCCTTATCCTGATGAAAAATCAGAAAAGGAGACTCACAAGAAAGAGCAGATAGCTCAGAAACTCTTCTAGCAGAAGAAATAGCAAAAAGGAACAACACTTTCCAGGAAAGAATGTCCAAAGAATGCATAGGCTCAAATGGAGGAGCCTGTAAAGCCTTTAGAACCAAATTAAGACTCCAAGGAGGAGAAATTGATTTAATGACAGGCTTAATACGAACTAAAGCCTGTACAAAACAGTGAATATCAGGAAGAATAGCAATCTTTCTGTGAAATAAAACAGAAAGAGCGTAGATTTGTCCTTTCAAGGAACTTGCAGACAAACCCTTATCCAAACCATCCTGAAGAAACTGTAAAATTCTAGGAATTCTAAAAGAATGCCAGGAGAATTTATGAGAAGAACACCATGAAATGTAAGTCTTCCAAACTCTATAATAAATCTTTCTAGAAACAGATTTACGAGCTTGTAACATAGTATTAATCACTGAGTCAGAGAAACCTCTATGACTTAGAACTAAGCGTTCAGTTTCCATACCTTCAAATTTAATGATTTGAGATCCTGATGGAAAAACGGACCTTGAGATAGTAGGTCCAGCCATAACGGAAGTGGCCAGGGCGGGCAACTGGACATCCAAACCAGATCTGCATACCAAAACCTGTGTGGCCATGCTGGAGCCACCAGCAACACAAAAGACTGTTCCATGATGATTTTGGAGATCACTCTTGGAAGCAGAACTAGAGGCAGGAAGATGTAAGCAGGTTGATAACACCAAGGAAGTGTCAGCACATCCACTGCTTCCGCCTGAACATCCCTGGACCTGGACAGGTATCTGGGAAGTTTCTTGTTTAGATGAGAGGCCATGAGATCTATCTCTGGAAGCCCCCACATCTGAACAATCTGAGAAAACACATCTGGATGGAGAGACCACTCCCCTGGATGTAAAGTCTGGCGGCTGAGATAATCCGCCTCCCAATTGTCTACGCCTGGGATATGTACCGCAGAGATTAGACAGGAGCTGGATTCCACCCAGGCAAGTATCCGAGATACTTCTTTCATAGCTTGGGGACTGTGAGTCCCACCCTGATAATTAACATAAGCCACAGTTGTGATATTGTCTGTCTGAAAACAAATGAACAGTTCTCTCTTTAGCAGATGCCAGAACTGAAGAGCCCTGAGAATTGCACGGAGTTCTAAAATATTTATTGGTAATCTCGCCTCTTGAGATTTCCAAACCCCTTGTGCTGTCAGAGATCCCCAAACAGCTCCCCAACCTGAAAGACTCGCATCTGTTGTGATCACAGTCCAGGTTGGGCGAACAAAAGAAGCCCCTTGAACCAAACGATGGTGATCTATCCACCATGTCAGAGAGTGTCGTACATTGGGATTGATATTAATTGTGATATCTTTGTATAATCCCTGCACCATTGATTCAGCATACAAAGCTGTAGAGGCCTCATGTGAAAACGAGAAAACATAATTTATGTAAGAACTTACCTGATAAATTCATTTCTTTCATATTAGCAAGAGTCCATGAGCTAGTGACGTATGGGATATACATTCCTACCAGGAGGGGCAAAGTTTCCCAAACCTTAAAATGCCTATAAATACACCCCTCACCACACCCACAATTCAGTTTAACGAATAGCCAAGAAGTGGGGTGATAAGAAAAAAGTGCGAAAGCATATAAAATAAGGAATTGGAATAATTGTGCTTTATACAAAAAAATCATAACCACCACAAAAAAGGGCGGGCCTCATGGACTCTTGCTAATATGAAAGAAAAGAATTTATCAGGTAAGTTCTTACATAAATTATGTTTTCTTTCATGTAATTAGCAAGAGTCCATGAGCTAGTGACGTATGGGATAATGACTACCCAAGATGTGGATCTTTCCACACAAGAGTCACTAGAGAGGGAGGGATAAAATAAAGACAGCCAATTCCTGCTGAAAATAATCCACACCCAAAATAAAGTTTAATGAAAAACATAAGCAGAAGATTCAAACTGAAACCGCTGCCTGAAGTACTTTTCTACCAAAAACTGCTTCAGAAGAAGAAAATACAACAAAATGGTAGAATTTGGTAAAAGTATGCAAAGAGGACCAAGTTGCCGCTTTGCAAATCTGATCAACCGAAGCTTCATTCCTAAACGCCCAGGAAGTAGAAACTGACCTAGTAGAATGAGCTGTAATCCTATGAGGCGGAGTCTTACCCGACTCAACATAGGCATGATGAATTAAAGATTTCAACCAAGATGCCAAAGAAATGGCAGAAGTTTTCTGGCCTTTCTAAAACCGGAAAAGATAACAAATAAACTAGAAGTCTTTCGGAAAGACTTAGTAGCTTCAACATAATATTTCAAAGCTCTAATAACATCCAAAGAATGCAACGATTTCTCCTTAGAATTCTTAGGATTAGGACATAATGAAGGAACCACAATGTCTCTACTAATGTTGTTGGAATTCACAACTTAGGTAAAAATTCAAAAGAAGTTCGCAACACCGCCTTATCCTGATGAAAAATCAGAAAAGGAGACTCACAAGAAAGAGCAGATAATTCAGAAACTCTTCTGGCAGAAGAGATGGCCAAAAGGAACAAAACTTTCCAAGAAAGTAATTTAATATCCAATGAATGCATAGGTTCAAATGGAGGAGCTTGAAGAGCCCCCAGAACCAAATTCAAACTCCAAGGAGGAGAAATTGACTTAATGACAGGCTTTATACGAACCAAAGCTTGTACAAAACAATGAATATCAGGAAGAATAGCAATCTTTCTGTGAAAAAGAACAGAAAGAGCAGAGATTTGACCTTTCAAGGAACTTGCGGACAAACCCTTATCTAAACCATCCTGAAGAAACTGTAATATTCTCGGTATTCTAAAAAAAATGCCAAGAAAAATGATGAGAAAGACACCAAGAAATAGAAGTCTTCCAGACTCTATAATATATCTCTCTGGATACAGATTTACGAGCCTGTAACATAGTATTAATCACAGAGTCAGAGAAACCTCTTTGACCAAGAATCAAGCGTTCAATCTCCATACCTTTAAATTTAAGGATTTCAGATCCTGATGGAAAAAAGGACCTTGAGACAAAAGGTCTGGTCTTAACGGAAGAGTCCACGGTTGGCAAGAGGCCATCCGGACAAGATCCGCATACCAAAACCTGTGAGGCCATGCCGGAGCTACCAGCAGAACAAACAAGCATTCCTTTAGAATCCTGGAGATTACTCTTGGAAGAAGAACTAGAGGCGGAAAGATATAGGCAGGATGATACTTCCAAGGAAGTGATAATGCATCCACCGCCTCAGGATCCCGGGATCTGGACAGATACCTGGGAAGTTTCTTGTTTAGATGAGAAGCCATCAGATCTATTTCTGGAAGTTCCCACATTTGAACAATCTGAAGAAATACCTCTGGGTGAAGAGACCATTCGCCCGGATGCAACGTTTGGCGACTGAGATAATCCGCTTTCCAATTGTCCATACCTGGGATATGAACCGCAGAGATTAGACAGGAGCTGGATTCCGCCCAAACCAAAATTCGAGATACTTCTTTCATAGCCAGAGGACTGTGAGTCCCTCCTTGATGATTGATGTATGCCACAGTTGTGACATTGTCTATCTGAAAACAAATGAACAACTCTCTCTTCAGAAGAGGCCAAGACTGAAGAGCTCTGAAAATTGCACGGAGTTCCAAAATATTGATCGGAAATCTCACCTCCTGAGATTCCCAAACCCCTTGTGCCGTCAGATACCCCCACACAGCTCCCCAACCTGTAAGACTTGCATCTGTTGAGATTATAGTCCAGGTCGGAAGAACAAAGAAGCCCCCTGAACTAAACGATGGTGATCTGTCCACCATGTCAGAGAGTGTCGTAAAATCGGTTTAAAGATATAAATTGAGATATCTTTGAGTAATCCCTGCACCATTGGTTCAGCATACAGAGCTGAAGAGGTCGCATGTGAAAACGAGCAAAGGAGATCGCATCTGATGCGGCAGTCCTAAGACCCAACATTTCCATGCATAAGGCTACCAAAGGGAATGATTGTGACTGAAGGTTTTGACAAGCTGATATCAATGTTAAACTTCTCTTGTCTGACAAGGACAGAGTCATAGACACTGAATTTATCTAGAAACCTAAAAAGGTTACCCTTGTCTGAGGAATCAATGAACTGATTGGTAAATTGATCCTCCAACCATGAACTTGAAGAAACAACACAAGTCGATTCGTATGAGATTCTTCGAAAATGAGAAGACTGAGCAAGTACCAAGATATCGTCCAAATAAGGAAATACCAAAACCCTATTCTCTGATTACAGAAAGAAGGGCACCGAGAACCTTTGAAAAAAATTCTTGGAACTGAGGCTAGGCCAAACGGTAGAGCCACAAAACTGGTAATGCTTGTCTAAAAAGAGAATCTCAGACACTAAAAGTGATCTGGATGAATCGGAATATGCAGATACACATCCTGTAAATCTATTGTAGACATATAATGCCCTTGCTAAACAAAAGGCAGGATAGTCCTACAGTAACCATCTTGAATGTTGGTATCCTAACATAACGATTCAATACAAATAACAGCTGGATAAACAGATACCAAAAGTTTATAGCAGATACACTTAGCTTGGTAGCTCCAGCACTGTGCAGTGATTTTCCTGAAGTATCTTCTGACTCAGTTGCAACGTGGAACATCTTGCAATATGTAAAAGAAAAAAACAACATATAAAGCAAAATTGATCAAATTCCTTAAATGACAGTTTCAGGAATGGGAAAAAAATGCCAGTGAACAAGCTTCTAGCAACCAGAAGCAATAAATAATGAGACAAATAATGTGGAGACAAAAATGACGCCCATATTTTTTAGCGCCAAAAAAGACGCCCACATTATTTGGCGCCTAAATGCTTTTGGCGCCAAAAATGACGCCACATCCGGAACGCCGACATTTTTGACGCAAAAAAACGTCAAAAAAATGACGCAACTTCCGGCGACACGTATGACGCCGGAAACAGAAAAAAAATTTTGCGCCAAAAAAGTCCGCGCCAAGAATGACGCAATAAAATGAAGCATTTTCTGCCCCCGCGAGCCTAACAGCCCACAGGGAAAAAGTCAAATTTTTTAAGGTAAGAAAAAATGATTGAAACAAATGCATTTATCCCAAATATGAAACCGACTGTCTGAAAAATAAGGAATGTTGAACATTCTGAGTCAAGGCAAATAAATGTTTGAATACATATATTTAGAACTTTATAAATAAAGTGCCCAACCATAGCTTAGAGTGTCACAGAAAATAAGATTTACTTACCCCAGGACACTCATCTACATGTTTGTAGAAAGCCAAACCAGTACTGAAACGAGAATCAGCAGAGGTAATGGTATATATAAGAGTATATCGTCGATCTGAAAAGGGAGGTAAGAGATGAATCTCTACGACCGATAACAGAGAACCTATGAAATAGACCCCGTAGAAGGAGATCACTGCATTCAAATAGGCAATACTCTCCTCACATCCCTCTGACATTCACTGCACGCTGAGAGGAAAACCGGGCTCCAACTTGCTGCGGAGCGCATATCAACGTAGAATCTAGCACAAACTTACTTCACCACCTCCATCGGAGGCAAAGTTTGTAAAACTGAATTGTGGGTGTGGTGAGGGGTGTATTTATAGGCATTTTAAGGTTTGGGAAACTTTGCCCCTCCTGGTAGGAATGTATATCCCATACGTCACTAGCTCATGGACTCTTGCTAATTACATGAAAGAAAAGGGGATTGTGTCAGATGCTGCAGTCATGAGACCTAAAACTTCCATGCACATAGCCACTGAAGGGAATGACTGAGACTGAAGGAGCCGGTATGCTGCGACCAATTTTAAACGTCTCTTGTCTGTTAGAGACAGAGTCATGGACACTGAGTATATCTGGAAGCCTAAAAAGGTGACCCTTGTCTGAGGAATCGAGAAACTTTTTGGTAAATTCATCCTCCAACCATGTTTCTGAAGAAACAACACTAGTTGATTTGTGTCAGATTCTGCAGTATGTAAAGACTGAGCTAGTACCAAGATATCGTCCAAATAAGGAAACACCGCAATACCCTGTTCTCTGATTACAGATAGTAGGGCACCCAGAACCTTTGAAAAGATTCTTGGAGCTGTTGCTAGGCCAAATGGAAGAGCAACAAATTGGTAATGCTTGTCTAGAAAAGAGAATCTCAGAAACTGAAAGTGTTCTGGATAAATCGGAATATGAAGGTATGCATCCTGCAAGTCTATTGGGGACATATAATGTCCTTGCTGAACAAAAAGGCAGAATAGTCCTTATAGTCACCATCTTGAAAGTTGGTACTCTTTCATAACGATTCAAAATTTTCAGATCCAGAACTGGCCTGAACAAATTTTCTTTCTTTGGTACAATGAATAGGTTTGAATAAAACCCCAAACATTGTTCCTGAGAAGGAACTGGCATGATTACCCCTGAAGACTCCAGGTCTGAAACACACTTCAGAAAATCCTGAGCTTTTACTGGATTTACAGGGATGCGTGAGAAAAAATCTTCTCACAGGAGGTCTTACTTTGAATCCTATTCGATACCCTTGAGAGACAATGCTCTGAATCCAATGATTTTGGACAGATTTTATCCAAAAATCCTTGAAAAACCTTATTCTGCCCCCTACCAGCTGAGCTGGAATGAGGCCGCACCTTCATGCGGATTTAGGGGCAGACTTTGGTTTCCTAAATGGCTTGGATTTATTCCAATTTGAGGAAGGTTCCAACTGGAAGCAGATTCCTTGGGAGGAGGATTGAGTTTTTGTTCCTTATTCTGACGAAAGGAACGAAAACGGTTAGAAGCCTTAGATTTACCCTAAGGTTTTTTATCCTGAGGCAAAAAAAACTCCTTTTCCTCCAGTGATAGTTGAAATAATAGAATCCAACTGAGAACCAAATAAATTATTACCTTGGTAAGAAAGAGATCGTAATCTAGATTTAGATGTCATATCAGCATTCCAAGATTTAAGCCACAAAGCTCTTCTAGCTAAAGACATGGATCTAACATCAATTTTGATAATATCAAAAATGGCATCACAAATAAAATGATTAGCATGTTGCAGTAAGCGAACAATGCTAGATATGTCAAAATCCAATTCATGTTGCGCTAAATTTTCCAACCAGAAAGTTGATGCAGCCGCAACATCACCCAAAGAAATAGCAGGTCTGAGAAGATGACCTGAATATAAATAGGCCTTCCTTAGATAAGATTCAAGTTTCCTATCTAAAGGATCCCTAAAGGAAGTACTATCTTCCATAGGAATAGTGGTACGTTTAGCAAGAGTAGAAATAGCCCCATCAACTTTGGGGATCTTTTCCCAAAACTCTATAGATTTTGCTGGTAAAGGATACAATCTCTTAAACCTTGAAGAAGGAATAAAGGAAGTACCTGGCTTATTCCATTCCCTAGAAATCATATCAGAAATAGCCTCAGGAATGGCGAAAACACCTGGGGAAACCATAGGAGGTTTAAAAACAGCATTTAAACGTTTATTAGACTGAACGTCAATAGGACTGGTTACCTCAATATCCAAAGTAATTAACACTTCTTTTAATAAAGAACGCATATACTCTATTTTAAATAAATAAGTAGATTTGTCAGTGTCAATATCTGAGGAAGGATCTTCGGTTTCAGATAGATCCTCATCAGAAGAGGATGAATTAGCTAAATGAGAAGTTTTAAAAGACTGTTTACATTTATTAGAAGGTGGAAATGCAGACAAAGCCTTCATAATAGAATCAGAAACAAATTCTTTAAAATTTACAGGTATATCATGTACATTAGAAGTTGAAGGAACTGCAACTGGCAATGTACTATTACTGATAGAAACACTATCTGCATGTAAAAGTTTATCATGACAACTATTACAAATGACATTCGATGGAATAATTTCTACAATTTTACAACAAATGCACTTAGCTTTGGTAGAACCGATGTCAAGCAGCAATGTTCCAGCAGAAACTTCAGAGGCAGATTGGGATATCTTGCTCAATGTAAGAGAAAAAACAACATATAAAGCAAAATTATCTATTTCCTTAAATGACAGTTTCAGGAATGGGAAAAAATGCAAAAGCATAGGCCTCTTGATAGAAAAGAAAGCAGGAGGCAAACAACAATGGGGTATTGAAATAATGAAAAAAAATTGGCGCCAAGTATGACGCACAACGTAACGTAAACTTTTTTGGCGCCAAAAATGACCGGAAATGACACACTTGCGTCACTAATGACGTCGCTGTGTGAAAGGTCTCGGCGTCACGTATGACGCCGGAAATGACGAAGTTGCGTCAAAAACGTATTTTTCCGCGCCAAAAAAGTTTGCGCCAAAAATGACGTAATAAAGTCTAACATTTGACACACCCGCGGGCCTAACACCCGCAATTGCAAAAAGTAGTCAAATTGAAAAAGACTAAACCCCAGGTAAGAAATACATTTCTTAAAGTGTTTATATTCCCAAATATGAAACTGACAGTCTGCAGAAGGAAATACATGAACCTGACTCATGGCAAATATAAATATACATATATTTAGAACTTTATATAATTTGCATAAAGTGCCAAACCATAGCTGAGAGAGTGTCTTAAGTAAATGAAAACATACTTAAACAAAGACACCCATCCACAGATAGCCAAACCAGTACTAAAACAGTTATTAGTAGAGGTAATGGTAAATTTGAGAGTATATCGTCGATCTGAAAAGGGAGGTAGGAGATGAATCTCTACGACCGATAACAGAGAATCTATGAAATAGACCCCCGTTAGGGAAATTATCGTATTCAATAGGTGATACTCCCTTCACGTCCCTCTGACATTCACTGTACTATGAGAGGAATCGGGCTTCAACAATGCTGAGAAGCGCATATCAACGTAGAAATCTTATCACAAACTTACTTCACCACCTCCATAGGAGGCAAAGTTTGTAAAACTGAATTGTGGGTGTGGTGTATTTATGGGCATTTTGAGGTTTGGGAAACTTTGCCCCTCCTGGTAGGATTGTATATCCCATATGTCACTAGCTCATGGACTCTTGCCAATTACATGAAAGAAAATGAATGCATCAAATGCAGAAGGAGAAAGCCAAGTTTAAAACACTATCTTTGGGATTGTCCAAAAATTAGCCAATTGTGGGCAAAAATTAATTTTTGGCTAACAAAAGTGTTAAATATAAGTTTTCAAATTGAGTTCAGACATACTATATATTTGTTTGATAAACGAGTAAGGAAGTAAAATACCCTCGCAATGGTATTATTAATGATGAGAAAATGTATTCTTAAAGGGACATGAAACACACATTTTTTCTTTCATGATTCAGATAGAGAATACAATTTCAAACAACTTTCCAATTTACTTCTATTATTTAATGTGCTTCTTTCTCTTGTTATCCTTTGCTGAAATGTTTATCTAGGCAAGTTAATGTGCAGCAGAGAAACTAGGTTCTAGCTGTTGATTGGTGGCTGCATATATAAACTGATTGTCATTGGCTCACCTATGTGTTCAGTTAGAAATCAATAGTGCATTGCTGCTCCTTCAACAAATGATACCAAGAGAATAAAACAGATTAGATCATAGAAGTAAATTAGAAAGTTGTTTAAAATTGTATTATCTATCTGAATCATGAAAGACATTTTTTGGGTTTCATGTCCCTTTAAGGATTGGATTCCCCCTAGTGCACCGAGTATTAGAGAAATCAAACTAGCCTTGAAACAACAATTTATAATTGAAGTATTTGATGTACAAAAAGATCTAAGGTTAGAAAAATGTGTTAAAAAATGGGGTACATTAATTAAAACTCTATAAAATTCCAATTCAGAAACAAGATATTTACCCTCTTTTGGGTGGCATAAGATTTAATATCAACTGGGGACATGAATTAAATTTGAATTGTTTCTGCTGATATCGATAAGGTATTTTTAGGAGATATGTGATAGCTTGACATATGTAGTGTTGTCCTGAAATTGTAATGTATTGTTTTTAGGTCTTATACATGGAATGTGTACTAATAATTTAATAAATCAAATTAAAAAAAAAAGAAGAATCAGATAGAGCATTGCATTTTAATCCACTTCCCTTTAACTTGGATAGAACCCTGAAGATTAACCAAACAGCAATATAATCCTCAAGGCAACAGATCTAGTTTAAGACACATTCTCTCTAAACAGAATTCATACAGAACGTTTACTTGGGATTTAAGAGATCATGTTTATTATAATTTAACAAGCATTTTGTTTAGTACCATAGATCTATCTTTTCTAGAAGAGTTTTTGAAGGTACATAAATGCTTGTGCAGGAATTAA
This sequence comes from Bombina bombina, assembly GCF_027579735.1. Taxonomy (NCBI): domain Eukaryota; kingdom Metazoa; phylum Chordata; class Amphibia; order Anura; family Bombinatoridae; genus Bombina; species Bombina bombina. The sequence continues at coordinate 1,166,873,604 of NC_069499.1, forward strand.
TTGCAGGCAGTAAATTTTGACTGCACATAAACGAGGCCCTGTAGTAAGAAATGCATTAATTCACTCAGTAAGGCTGAGTTTAATAATAAGTAACAAGAAAACACATTAAACAAGAGAGTCAAAATTAAAAACTGCCAATCTGTGTAGGGCCACAAATTGTAGTGAGTACAGCACCAAAGCTTTAGTATTGATCTCCAGTCAAGTGTGCACATTGCAAAAGCACTACAGTAAGTGTTGATCTGTGGAGGGCATCAGAAGTCAAATTAAACCTTAAAATACAGAATAATTACCTCTCTTTTCCACTGCGGCAATAGCCTTGGTTACAAAAGCCGGTACATTCTGCTTTTCTCCTTCGCACAGCTGGTGTAAATGGCATCCAAACACTTGGTCTGAAGCAAAAGAAATCACATTCACATTTGTGCAAACATAGGGAGTTCAAGCCTGTGTTCTAGAGTTTTCATTTACCTTTAATATAACCTTTGTCTCGAACAGACTGTAATGTTGGCCGTCTCTGCAAGAACTTCTTGAGTTTAGCTCGGACATTCCTATCACTATCAGAATTGATACTGGTGGTACTATGTGAAGCTAGACACAAAGAAATCATACATTATATATGCAATAATAGCCATTCTAAGCAAGACATTAGTGGTCATCTGTACTTGATAACAACAGATCTGCTAACAGTGACAAAATATTCCATAAGGCGCACCTATTTTCAATCAAAAGCAGTTTTATTTATATATATATTTTAATCAAAGTTTTTTATTGAGGTATTTTATAATCATACAATCTAAAACATTTTGAACATAAGTTACCATTTATACATATGACAATAATACAAAGACATCAAAAGAGCATAACAGTACCCTTTCTTCCCTATGTCTATTCAATAAAAGATTTCTACGTTCAAGCCTCTAGCCCACAAATTGTATGCATAAACAAAGTAAAATGATCATAATATAATGTTACCTCTTTTTTCTATATTTAAACATATTATAGAAAATGATTGCGCCTCCAAGCCTTCGCACGGCCACTTATGGACCTATGTAGTCTAAATAGTTAAAAAGAGGAGCCTTAATGTTACCAACGGTCACGCTTGGACCTTGAAAATAAGTAAATTAGAATGATATGCACCTGCCCTTAGGCTGGTTGAAATGATATGTATGATAAAGCTAAACATTCTCTCTATAGAGGATAAGCTCATGATACTTTAAAGTTATTAAAGCAGTATATAGAACCTGATTGGCATATATTAATAATATCATTTGTAGTCTATGGTATATAACATTTAGCAATAGGAAAAATGCATGGGATAAAATAAATAACCATCTAGATAGCTGAAGATACTATGGCCATAACAGGAGTTTGCTTATTGAATAAATAGGGGGCTTACCTAAGTATGGTTATGGCTACTACATATAAGACTCCATACTCCATGAATTTATAAGAAAGGAGTGAAATAACCTGCAAACTGTTTTGTAGTGTACTATCTTAACACATTTTCTACCTGATATCTGAGAGATAAATAATATTGTCCTGGCACTGAATACCTGCTGCAACATCAACTAGGTCTTTATGAGAATATCACTGCAGGATATAGATCTAAGTCTAACGCAATAGACCTTGTATTTATTAATTAAAATAAAGCAAAAACCTCAATGCTATTGTAAACATAATTGCTAGCAGGTAGTCTAGGGAAAATTGTAATATAAGTATATATATATATATATATATATATATATATATATATATATATATATATATATATATATATATATATATATATATATATGAGTAAGTACCCAACTTTTCTAAACCTTAAAAACAAAATCAAACCTGAGCATAATCTAGAACTTAAACCCTGCTTGACCAAAGTGACCATAAACAGATTATCCCCATTACAAACTAAAGAAATCCTCCTTATGATTGCACTGTAAATGAAATGGAACTGGGATACAGTATAAGAGCTAACATATGCATGATATAAAACGTTTCAGTGCCCAAATTAGGAGTAAAAATAAAAAGAAGCAGTACACAAGTATTTTATATCTAAACATTCTAACCAACACCTATTGCTGGTAAGCTAGTAGAAACAATTATTGGGACAATCAGTTCTTTTTTCCTCCAGATATATACCCAACATAGCATAAAAGATCAGTTCCCTGGACCAGTGAGTTGGCACTAGGTGTAACTTTCAACCCCCTTATAGTTTCACTCCATCCAGACTGAACAAACTTTCTGTCTTGTGTATGTAAGGATAAAGACATGGGGCGCCACATTGCTTGTACATCCATTATGACTCTAGTCTCTGGTCCAATAGCGATCAGCCGCCTCACCACAGGAACCAGAGTAGTTGCAGCTTCCCCATAGCACCCATCCATCTGACTGTCCGGAGCAAAACAGAGGGCCTCTCGGAAGTGAGATTCCTTGGCCCAAATCATATGTACACTGGGTTCATCGGGATACCGGGTAACAGGTAAGTCAGTGAAATCTCATTGTAGCAAGTCGCCTGTACAAGCTATTGGTAACCATCCAGAGCAAGAAATTGGCAGACAGTCCCCGTCCGATATGCCATCCCCAGCAGAGGACAAATGGCGATGCAAGCTGTCAAACATATCATCAGCCTCCATCTTCGTGTAACAAGTGCTCAGTTCGACGTGAATATTCTTCACTTCTCTCTCCACTCCCAGATATATATACAGCGATCAGAGGTTAGGTTGCGAGTTAAATGCCTAGACGTTGACAAGATATTCTCACTGCCAATCAGTAGATAGTTGGTACTCTACTATTTTACCCAGATTACTGGGGGAGGGTGATGAGGTCTCTGAGTTAGGCCGCCGCCATAGGCCCCATCGGTCTGGATTAGAGTGTAAACTTCATATAGGCACCAAAGTTTGGTATCCCCCTGAATCAGAAGAGTTCTGAAAGGCTATCTGTAAATTTGGTTAACCAGATTGCTGCCAAATTTCAACAGTAATTGGCGGATTTCTGTTCTCAGTCTAGCAGACTCTAATTTCACGTCCTCTCACGACGACGCCCAGACACGCCCCCCTATTTTTTTTTTTATTCTTATTTATATTCTCTTTTTTTTCTCTCTCTCGTAATAATTAAATTCTAAATTGCGATTGCGCTCAAGCAATCACATTTACTTTCAACTCATAATATGAGCGGCAAGCTCAACGAGCGCAAACACCTGCGATAAACCCTTATCGATCTAGTGCAAAATGTTTGCGCTCCACTCATAATCTGGCCTTAAATTGGTTATTTAATTCATTATAAAATGCATGATATAATAATTTTATATTCCTCATTATATGCATTATATAATTATAATTAAAAAATTGATCCTGTGGCACTAGCCCTTTGCTCGTTGTCAAGGTGACTACTACTGCCTTTATTACCTTGGGGATGATACTCAAATGCTCAGTACAAGCTTCTAACTAGAAATTAAGCAAAGCAAATTGTATACGTGCACTGCTTCCATCCAGTGTGTGACCTCCACCACTGCGCACGCACACGGATGCTTTCGGCCAAATGCAACGGCTAAAATGGCAGATACCAAATATGGTAATGCTCTGGGGGGAGTTAAAGTGGAAAGAATCAAAGGTATAAATGAAGGGGTTAATTAAGGCTTTGGCTGTAGCCAATTTTGCAGGTATATTATTAATTTGTCATACTCTGTAATTATGCATTTATAGAACACTATGTTATGTCCCTTTAAAGTGTTGAAACCTGTAGTCAAGCATACACTCTGGAGTCTGTCTAAAGCCTTCATGAGATATCCTCAAAGAGTTACAATCAGAAAAGACCACATTAGGATAAAGGTAGGAAACCCTTTATCAAAACTGCTTGGGACCAAAAAAAGGTTTGGATTTCAGAATAGTTTAGATTTTGGATCTTTAAAATGAAACGTTTGGAGAAGGGGACAGAACCAGGTGTAAACAACAATATCTTATATCATTTAGGTAAAAATGACATGTCCTAATATAGCTTATACATGCAATCAATAAAACTGTTTTATATTATTTTTAAAACTTTTGTATAACATAGTATAGTATATATATATATATATATATATATATATATATATATATATATATATATATATATATATATATATATATATATACACACATACACACACACATATATATATAAATATATATATATATATATATATATATATATATATATATATATATATATATATATATATATACATACACACATATATATATATACACACACACACACACACACACATACATATATATATATATATATATATATATATATATTTATTTTTATATACCAGACCAAAGAAAAGGGCTAATGAGAAAAAAAGCACAAAAGCCAAAGTGTGACAAAGGTTTGCACTAAAAACAATTTATTAAAATTACCGTAAGACAGTGGCGAATTTAGGTTTTGTGCTGCCCTAGGCACTCAAAATGCTGCTGCCCCCCTAAAGGTTTTAGGCCTCTTTTTCCCTTAATATTGTTTGGGTCAGTGTGTAAAATGTTTTTTTTTTTTTTTGTTCATAACAATTCAAAAGAAAATGGGCTAGCAAAACACTGTAATACAGGTGGGTTGACTTGCATGCATCTCATACCGTTTTCTCCCTGAGAGAAGGGAGAGAAAAGAAGGGGAGGGGAGAAAAGGGAGGGAAAGGAAAAAGGGGAGAGAGAGATAGAAGAGAAAAGTGGGGAGGGAGAGGGGAAAAAGGGAGTGAAAGGAAAAAGGGGAGAGAGAGATAGAAGAGAAAAGTGGGGAGGGAGAGGGGAAAAAGGGGGAGGGAAAGAAAGGAGTGAAAGAAGGGAGAGGGAAAAACGGAAAGAAGGGAGAGAGGAAGGGAAGGAAAGAAGAATACACTTTGAAGCAATCACTGCCTTTCACATGCAACAACATACAGTAAATACCATTATTCAAGTAATAAAACTTTTTAAGTGTCCATTTACTATTTACTCTGTGGGTTCATGAATGCAGAGAAAGCTATTAGTAGCTAACATACATTAGCACTGAGTGTTTATGATTAGACATCACAATTAATCTAAGCACTGCACAGACGCATCCAGTCTGTTAGTTACTAAGACCTGCAATAAGCACTGCGTTCGCAGACCCACCACAGCTGACAAGGGGAGTCAGCATATCAGCACAAGGCCTTCTCCTCCAGCCTCACCTTGTAAGCATATACTGGGCAAGTTTCTCACCAAGTACGCTTCCACTGCAAAACCGGCGTCTCTAAATGAAGCAACATTTTAAAGGAGCACTGCCTGTGAAGAGTGACCTTTATCAGCGCACGTGCCTCGTCTTCTCTGTAAAGGTCTGCACTTTATCACTCACTGTACTGTGTGCTGGCTTTTAGAGAGCCACCGGCCTTGTTGGCCTAGGCCATAATACGCCCCTGCCGCAAGACTAAAGTTCAGTAGAGCAGCCCTTCAACAGAGCACTAACTGTTGTGCTAAAGTATATACAGGGTATGCACAAAACATAACATTGTTACAGATCAAATGTAAATATATTCCACTAGGGAAAACTGCCGCACGCCCTCTTAGAAAGTTCCCAAGTTCACTTATTGCAAAGGATAGATCACAGCTTCCTTATAGAGCACACAGTGCAGCCGCACGCTCTAGAATAAACGCTGTAAAGGGGGAAACAAGAAACAAAATGTCCCAGTGTGCATCACATGCCAAGCGCTTACGGATCCGTAGCAAAGGGGTAAGGCTTCCTGATACCTCACTGCAGAGGTCTAATTTCACGGCACCCTCTCTGAATCTCTTTAGCCGTTAGCAACTTGTAAATCATGGGACATGGTATGAAGCACAACTCCCTGTGCATTGATTTAGCCCTCCTCCTGCTTGCTTTAGTAATACAGAACCACGTCGTCACAATGAAGCAAACTTTAACAGGATTCCACGAGGAAATGAGGAGCCCGGTACATACCTGACCGTTCAGCACACAGTTAGGGATTCCACTGCAGAATTGATGACGCATTTCTCCCCTTGTGGGTTTGTCTTAGGGGGCTTTGTCAGATGCCACAGTCATGTATTGCTAGAGCTTAAATAGCCCTTTGGAAACAAATTATTTACTTATGGCTAGATTACGAATTTTGCGGTAAGAGGGGTGCGGTATTAACTTGCACATTATTGTCACCGCTCACTTACCTACAGTGCTGGTATTACAGGTTTTTCTAAACCCGGCGTTAAAAGGCAAGAAGTGAGCGTAGAGCAAAATTGTGCTCCATACCGCACTCCAATACCAGCACTGCTTATGTCCGCGGTGAGCTGGTTGTAGGTGCTCATGCACGATTTCCCCATAGACATCAATGGGGAGAGCCGGCTGAGAAAAAGTCTCAAAAAGCAGCGTAAAGTTCAGTAACGCAGCCCCATTGATTCCTATGGGGAAACACATTTTATGTTTACACCTAACACCCTAACATGAACCCGAGTCTAAACACCCCTAATCTTACATTTATTAACCCCTAATCTGCCGCCCCGACATCACGACACCTACATTATTCTTATTAACCCCTAATCTGCCGCTCCAGACATCGCCGCCACCTACATTATACTTATGAACCCCTAATCTGCTGCCCCCAACATTGCCGACACCTATATTATATTTATTAACCCCTAATCTGCTGCCCACAACATCGCCGACACCTACATGTTGTTATTAACCCCTAATCTGCCACCCCAATGTTGCCGCAACCTACCTACACTTATTAACCCCTAATCTGCCGTCACCAATGTTGCCGCCACTATAATAAACATATTAACCCCTAATCTGCCTAACTCTAACACCCCCTAATTTAAATATAATTTAAATAAATCTAAATAAAAATTCCTATCATTAACTAAATAATTCCTATTTAAAACTAAATACTTACCTATAAAATAAACCCTAAGCTAGCTACAATATAACTAATAGTTACATTGTAGCTAGCTTAGGGTTTATTTTTATTTTACAGGCAAGTTTGTATTTATTTTAACTAGGTAGAATAGTTACTAAATAGTTATTAACTATTTACTAACTACCTAGCTAAAATAAATACAAATTTATCTGTACAATAACACCTAACACTACAATTAAATAAATTCCCTAAATTAAATACAATTAACTAAATTCAAAACAATTAGCTAAATTACAAAAAAAAACACTAAATTACAGAAAATAAAAAACAAATTACAAGATATTTAAACTAATTACACCTAATCTAATAGCCCTATCAAAATAAAAAAGCCCACCCAAAATAAAGAAATCCTAGCCTAAACTAAACTACCAATAGCCCTTAAAAGGGCCTTTTGCGTGGCATTGCCCCAAAGAAATCAGCTCTTTTACCTGTAAAAAAAAAATACAAACAACCCCCCCAACATTAAAATCCACCACCCACACAACCAACCCCCCCCCCCAAATAAAACCCTAACTAAAAAAACCTAAGCTCCCCATTGCCCTGAAAAGGGCATTTGGATGGGCATTGCCCTTAAAAGGGCATTTAGCTCTATTGCAGCCCAAAGCCCTAACTTAAAATTAAAACCCACCCAATACACCCTTAAAAAATCCTAACACTAACCCCCGAAGATTCACTTACCGGGAGAAGTCTTCATACAAGCGGCAAGATGTCCTCAATGAAGCCGGCAGAAGTGGTCCTCCAGATGGGCAGAAGTCTTTATCCAGACGGCATCTTCCATCTTCATTCATCCGGCGCGGAGCGGCTCCATCTTCAAGACATACGGCGTGGAGCATCCTCTTCTTCCGACGTCTGCTTGCTGAATGAAGGTTCCTTTAAATGACGTCATCCAAGATGGCGTCCCTTAGATTCTGATTGGCTGATAGAATTCTATCAGCCAATCGGAATTAAGGTTGAAAAAAATCCTATTGGCTGACGCAATTAGCCAATAGGATTGAACTTCAATCCTATTGGCTGATCCAATCAGCCAATAGGATTGAGCTCGTATTCTATTGGCTGATTGAAACAGTCAATAGGATTTTTTCAACCTTAATTCCGATTGGCTGATAGAATTCTATCAGCCAATCGGAATATAAGGGACGCCATCTTGGATGACGTAATTTAAAGGAACCTTCATTCAGCAAGAAGACGTTGGAAGAAGAGGATGCTCCGCGCCGGATGTCTTGAAGATGGAGCCGCTCTGCGCCGTATGGATAAAGACTTCTGCCTATCTGGAGGACCACTTCTTCCGGCTTCATTGAGGATATCTTGCCGCTTGGATGAAGACTTCTCCCGGTAAGTGAATCTTCGGGGGTTAGTGTTAGGATATTTTAAGGGTGTATTGGGTGGGTTTTATTTTTAGGTTAGGGCTTTGGGCCTCAATAGAGCTAAATGCCCTTTTAAGGGCAATGCCCATCCAAATGCCCTTTTCAGGGCAATGGGGAGCTTAGGTTTTTTAGTTAGGGTTTTATTTGGGGGGTTGGTTGTCTGGGTGGTGGGTTTTACTGTTGGGGGGGTTGTTTGTATTATTTTTTTTTACAGGTAAAAGAGCTGGATTTCTTTTGGATCAATGCCCCGCAAAAGGCCCTTTTAAGGGCTATTGGTAGTTTAGGCTAGGGTTTTTTTTATTTTGGGTGGGCTTTTTTTTATTTTGATAGGGCTATTAGATTAAGTGTAATTAGTTTAAAAATCTTGTAATTTGTTTTTTATTTTCTGTTATTTAGTGCTTGTTTTTTTTGTAATTTAGCTAATTGTTTCGAATTTAGTTAATTGTATTTAATTGTAGTGTAGTGTTATTGTAACTTAGGTTAGGTTTTATTTTACAGGTAAATTTGTATTTATGTTAGCTAGGTAAATAGTTAATAACTATTTAGTAACTATTCAACCTAGTTAAAATAAATACAAACTTGCCTGTAAAATAAAAATAAACCCTAAGCTGCTGGTGTAAGTGTTCAAAACATACATCCATTTTTTTTACTCTTTTTGGAACAAAAGTTTATTTATGTTCCCACCCCTTCTTCTGGACTTAACATGCTCAATACCAATGACCGTGAAATAATCATATTTGGAATTATGCTTTTCAGCAAAATGTCTTCCTATGGGACTATCAAGGTTCACATTTTTAATATTATACCTGTGTTGTCTTTTAACTCCCTCGTCGTTTTACCGACAGGGGACAGGAGCAGAATAAAAGGTAGATCGCACCTGTGGTATGGCAGTTTAGCCATTGTTTAAATTTTAAATACATGATTTTCAGCTGTATAAAGAAATCTAAGGGCAAGATTATATATGCGGCGCAGGCTTCAGCGCAAGCACTGAAACCTGCGCAGCCCGTAATTTCACCTCGCACATCGGGGTATCCAATAAACCACACCAGCAGTTCATAAAGTGCAGTAAGTTGGATTAACTAGCAATGTCCAGAAAAGAAGCAGCTTTTGAGAGGCATGCAGAGGACATGGCATCTAGGTTCCAAGCAAGAGGGTATTCAAACGGACAAATTAAACAAGCGTGGACGAGGGCTATAATGAGTTCCAGACAGGAATTACTGTTCCAACAAAAACCTAGGGCTGATGAGAATACAGTGCAAGTTATCACCAGATATGAAAATCACTGGGGAAGAATCAAGTCAATTCTTCAGCAGAACTGAAACATCCTACAGGCAGATCGCTCTTTGGATGGGAATATCCCTGAATTTCCTTAAATTACAATAATTCCAGCACATGAAGATGTCAGCACTCAGGGATAGATGCACGTCACCAACAGGACCTCTGCTCACAGGTCCAATAGAATAACAAAGAACAGTCAGGAAGGTGACAGCATAGATCTAATATTTATTAGATAAGACAAATAACGGGCAACGTTTCGGGATGTTATCCCTTATTCATGCCAATGATGGCATCCAATGATGGCATGAATAAGGGATAACATCCCGAAACTTTGCCCGTTATTTGTCTTATCTAATAAATATTAGATTTATGCTGTCACCTTCCTGACTGTTCTTTTTTCCTTAAATTACAGCCAGAAGGGCCCTGAGCCTTACGGATTATTTGGTACATAGTGAATATGAAAAACGTACCCCTAAGTAAAATTGACAGAAAGCGAATCAGCCTAGCGTGGGGAGCCACCCCTGTGGTAGATGTGTATATTGCAGTAACATTATGAAAACTAAGATTTTTTTTTATACAGATGAGAATCATGTATTTAAAATTAAACAATGGATAAACTTCAATACCACAGGGGTGGTCTACCTTTTATTTTGCTCCTGACCCCTGTTCTATGTCGGAGAGTCAGAGAGTACAGGTACGATATTAAAAATGTGAACCTTGATAGTCCCATAGAAAGACATTTTGCTAAAAAGCATAATTGCAAATATGATGATTTGACAGTCATTGGTATTCAGCATGTTAAAGTGAAGGTAAACTTTGATGAACCAGTGCCCTGTTTTCGAAAATACTATTAAAAACAGGGGCACTTTCATTCATCAAAGTTTATATTTCACTGTTTTTGTAAAAATACTTCACTTTTATTCTGGAAGCCGCTCCAGCGCTTCCCCCGCCCGTCGCAAGTCTCTTCATACGTCACCAATGACAAATCCAGCTTCCTCCAATCACGGCTTCTCTCCAGAGCAAACATTGTCTGAGGCCTTGAATTTAGACCTCTGCAGTGAGGTATCAGGAAGCCTTACCACTTTGCTATGGATCTGTAAGCGCTTGGCATGTGATGCACACTGGGACATTTTTTTTCTTGTTTCCCACTTTACAGCGTTTATTCTAGAGCGTGTGGCTGCACTATGTGCCATATAAAAAAGCTGTCCTTTGCAATAAGTGGAACTTGGGAACTATCTAAGAGGGTGTGCGGCAGCACTAAGTGCCCCTAGTCAATACAGTGACTTAACAAAAGTTTTCCCAAGTGGAGTATATTTGCATTTGATTTGTAACAATGTTATGTTTTGTGCATACCCTGTATATACTTTAGCACAACAGTTAGTGCTCTGTTGAAGGGAGGCTCTACTGAACTTTAGTCTTGCTGTAATTTAATTAATAAATTGTTTTTGGTGCAAACCTTTGTCACACTTTGAGGGATATTTATCAAGCCGTCAACTGCAAATACGCTGGAATTCCGCAGCCTAATTGTGGCGAGCTTGATCCGACCTATTTATCAAAGCCTACAGACCGGCAAAAGTTGAAATCTGTGACGTAATATATGATCCGCCGGTCTCAAGCCGACACAGATCAATGCTTACGTCATTACCGATGTTCCAAATACAAATTCGGCACTATCTGACAACTTTTGCAAGTTAAGTGGATCTTCGGGGGTTAGTGTTAGGTTTTTTTAAGGGTTTATTGGGTGGGTTTTATTTTTAGGTTAGGGACTTTGGGCTGAAAAAGATCTAAATGCCCTTTTAAGGGCAATGCCCATACAAATGCCCTTTTCAGGGAAATGGGGAGCTTAGGTTTTTTAGATAGGTTTTTATTTGGGGGGGCTGGTTGTGTGGGTTTTACTGTTGGGGGGTGTTTGTATTTTTTTTACAGGTAAAATAGCTGATTTCTTTGGGGCAATGCCCCGTAAAACGTCCTTTAAAGAGCCATTAGTAGTTTATTGTAGGCTAGATGTTTTTTTATTTTGGGGGGGCTTTATTTTGATTGGGCTATTAGATTAGGTGTAATTAGTTTAAATATTTGATCTTTTTTTTTTTGTGTAACTTAGTTGTTATTATTTGTAACTTAGTAATTCTTTATAGTAGATTTAAATAACTTGAGTAGGGTTAGGTTTTTAAATATGTAATATAGTTAATTTAATTGTTAGTTTAATGTAATTGTAGTATAATAGTTAGGGTAGATTAATTATTAGTTTAATATAGTTTAATGTAATTGTAGGATAATAGTTAGGGTAGGTTAATTAGTAGTTTAATATAGTTTATTTTAATTCTAAAGGTAAGTTTAAATTTATTATAAGAGGGATAGGGGTAATAACTTTATTTAGTTGTGGCGGGGTCCGGGAGCAGCGGGATAGGGGTTAAACATTTTAGTACAGTGGTGGTGTTTAGTGACAGGCTATAAATAAAGTTGGGGAAAAGCCAAATAGCAGCCATATCGATGACTGTTGGTGAACAACAGTCCGCTGCTCATCACCCCGTACTTGGTGCGCAGCTTTTTGACAGCTTTTTTTATAAATAAGGAGAGTGTATTCAGGTCCGCGGCCACGATGTTAGGCAAGCGTATTGGTCCCAGCGAATGCAGCACAGTTGACGGCTTGATAGATAGGCCTCTTTGTGTGTGTGTATACATAAAAGAGCAATATTTAAAACTAACGTTTGTCTAAAGACCAAGGCTTACTTGCGCACAACCCATTTCTCAATTCTACTGGTTGAAATTAATATAGCATGTAAAAACAAACACTACATGTTAAAAGATACTCATGTGTAAGAAATGTTATTTTTTTACATATTCTGTAAAAATCAGTTAACCTTTCATTTTTTACCTTGCAACCTTTTCTCCTTGTCATCTTTTATTCCTAACTTTTCAATTGATTCAACTTCCGGGAAAGTCTCAGCCTCATATACATTTTCTGTGGACTTAAAGAAAATGAAAAGGGTTCTCATGTTATATACAAGTTTCATACAAACATTTTTTGGGCTAAAACAAAACAAATACTGTAATATTTACAGACTGTTTGAATGGTTTCACTGCTTAAGATTACAAAGAATTGATATAACACTTACATTTCTGCCAATGCTAGACTTTATTGTTGAAAACCAAGATGCTGCAATAGACTCTGAATCATGGTGGATCAGATACTCACTCCCATCATTAGTTTTCAGCTGGTGAATAATAGAAATTAGTTACAATTTTGAAATCAGCAAATTAATTATATTAAATAATTAATAAACGGTCGTGTGTATTTTGTTTTAAAGTCTGGCACTCAGGTGTAGTCGTCCTTTTAATTTAGGCATTAGCACATTTAGAGATTCTGTGAATTTTCCTGTTAAAGGGACCACTTTTTTTTTTTTTAAAGCTCTCTGCTCAGTCAACATTCTCTAATAAATCTGTCTGTGGCGCAAGGTCCTAAAAGGGATTCTCTAAAGGTAAATTTTACTTAAATAACACACAAAGAGATGCAACATACATTCCTATACCTCAAGGAGAAACAGAGTAGAATAAAAAAGCACAATGTAAAAATTGTTATCTTAATGTGCATTAAAAAAAATGTTGCAGCTTATTGAAAGTACACAGGTAAAGTTGTATGCAGAGATAGGCAAGGTGTCTATACACTGACACTGGTGTCCATTACTAGCCCTTGCAGTGTCCGTCAAAACCTTAGTATATCTTTTCTTTCTGATTAAATAATAGGAATAAAAAAAAAAATATGTAGTGTGAATAAAGTTAGTGGCTTGTCAAAAGACTGCTAGTGATATTGGATGATAAGTTATGGAATAAATGAAGCCTGAGTGAAATACTGGATGTGTATCTGCATCTTTATAATAACACCCAGCTCTATACAAAGCTCTATACAAAGGCACAGTAGTGACACTGGCACATGCGTATAGCCAGACCAGGGCTGGTTATCTGGTCAGTGGTACAGGGCCGCCATCAGGGGGTGACAGGGGCCCAATGGGCCAGGGGGCCCCATGAGGCAAGAACAACTTATTTTAAAAAGAAAAATTGGCAGCCACCAGAGGTTATTACAGCAGAGTGCTATTGAGTGTGGGAAATGTTATTAAAAGGAGTAAAACATTAGCATTTGAGAGCATTTCTTAGTGTGCACTAAACCACTATGCACAGTGTGAAACAGACTTGGCACTTAAGTTTGTACAGTGTGTGCCTGAGTCAGACAGCAGATCACTTTCATTTGCAGAGGAGGCAGGACTTACTTAGTAAATGTTTTTTTATTTCTTTGTGCAATTTGCAATTGTAACTTCAGTGTGGTAGTAGTTGTAATGTGGGGCCAGGGGTCCATAAAAACACATTTTTTTAGCAATACGCAGCAGTGTATTTATGATTATTTGACAATTCTGTAGAAATTATATATGTAAAGCCATGCAGAAATGTTTCCTCCTCAATACACAAATGGTAGGTGCCCTTATGGCAGATATGAGTTTTTTTTAAATTAATATATATTTTAATTACATTCCAGTTTACTGCCCCTTTAAGCAAAGACTTTCCAGATGCAAGGAGGCATTTTATCTAAGATTTTAGCATCTGCATAAAAAGCCTAAATCCTGCATTTAACCAGATCTAATGGTATGAGACTGAGTACCACAGCTTATGGTTCTACCAAGACCATATAGAGTACTGCATTTTCAAAATCTATAAGTACAGCTGACAGATGGGAACATTTGTACACCATATTTGAAGTGGTGCTCTTGGTTGGGGAAAAAAACAAACATATGTCACCTTTCAAAAGTACTTTTCTTCATCTAGCCATCTACCCAGATCATTAATGTACAATTTTAAATCCACAGAATTATTTTTGTTTGCACATTTACAAATATGATTCTTTAAAAAGTGATATCTTAATTTCTGCAATTTTTTATCATGCATGTCACACACTTTTGATTTAGGGGATGCAATGTGCAGAAATTTTACCTTCTGTGAGTGTCTGTGTTTATATCTTTGTGAATCGCATGTACGTGTGTGGGAAATGCATCAGATATGAGTTTACCTTTGCTTATTGAAGCCTGTATCCCAATAAATCCGTGGATATACTAAGAGACCCAGTGTGTTCTTTTTCCTCATCTTATTTCTATGAGTGTTTATGCATTTTTTCTGTGGGTCTCTGTGTGAGGGTGGGTGTGTATGTCTTTGTGCATTTTCAGTTGATGTCTGTGAGGGTGTGTGCGTATGTCTTTGTGCTTTTTCTATGGGTGTCTCTGTGAGGGTGTGTGTATGTATGTCTTTGTGTATTTTCTCTGGATGCCTCTCTGAGGGTGGGTGTGTATGTCATTGTGTGTTTTCTGTGGATGTCTCTGTGAGGGTGGGTGTGAATGTATTATGTATGTATGTATGTATGTATGTATGTATGTATGTATGTATGTATGTATGTATGTGTTTTCTGTGGGTGTCTCTGTGTGGGTGTGTGTATGCCTGTGCATTTTCTGTGGGTGTCTCTGTGAGAGTGTGTATGTCTTTGTGTGTTTTCTGTGGATGTGTCAGTGAGGGTGTGTGTGTATGTCTTTGTGTGTTTTCTGTGGGTGTCTCTGTGTGTATCTGTGTGTCTGTGTGTGTGTGTGTGTGTGTGTGTATATCTTTGTGTGTTTTCTGAGGCTGTATCTGTCTGTGTTTCCTTGGGTGCATGTGTGTGTCCATTCATTCGAGAAATACAAAAAAGCATCCATCTTTATTATTTCAACATTTAAAATCCTCTGAACAGCGTATCCATGTACCACACTGTCCCAATAACATCCGGAATGTGCCGGCAGCATCACAGGTCAGCTGACGCATTTTGGCCAATGGCCATAGTCATAGCTGTATGACCTGCCTATCTAGACTAGGACCTTAAAAAACATATAGATGTCTCTATGATAGGTTAAACATTTTAATGACGCTGTCCGCCCACCCCCCTTGTCACAAACAATCTTATTTATACATATGGTTATCGGCTTGTTTATACAATCTAATGTTACAATTTCAGATATAAGCGATCAGTGTATACTATTGTCATCTGGGCTGGATATATTTCAACAGTGTGTGTTCACTTAATATTTAACAACTTGTTATTTATGTACAAAGAGGATTCCATATTATACATTCATAATTATTCCGAATTTTCATTAACACAAATCTGTGAGATATATGTTTGTGGAAATGCATGTTATTGGGACAGTGTGGTACATGGATATGCTGTTCAGAGGATTTTAAATGTTGAAACAATAAAGATAGATGTTTTATCTATACAGACTCCCCGGTTTTTGCATTTCTCGAATGGATTTACGTTTGCCTTATACCGGGCTGAATCTGGAGGAGAATGGCTTAGCTGGGACATTAGGATTTTGCACAGGTACAAGGAGGTCGCCACAAATCAGCGTCTACCCTGAGGAGGAAAGGTGAGCAGCGGACTTTTCTAGTGTCCTTGTTATAAATCTCACTCTCTGTAGACCAGGGTTTTAGACGAAATAAAAAGGAACATTGAGACTGTGTGGGTGACATACTTGTTGGAAATATACCACGGTCTTTTGCATATATTAATTATGAGACTGAATAGGCAAAATATGTTCCCAGTTTATTACGTAGCAGTGATAACTGTGATTAAGGTCGGTTTTATGTGAAGAGGATAATAACCTTTGTTTGCTGTGTGTGTCCATTGTCTGCTGCTTTTTAGCACATTTTGACCTTACTACTGATTATTCACATCTTTCTACAGACTTTGAGACTAATGAGACCTTTCCGGAACTCACCAATCCACCATTTAACCTTTCAATTATTGTTTAGGCAGTTCAGGGCCCTTCCTTTCAGCCACTGCATGCTTATATTTTTTTTATTGAGGTTGTGAGAAGGATTACAGCAAGTATTCAACCAGAGACAATAAACATATATCATAAAAACATGCATGGTGTACCCAAGAGCATAACAAAGAAGTAGAGATATAACATATCTGGGTATAGAGACTGTGCGTCCCTGGAAGAACATCAAAACAATAAATATGTAATATAAGGCAGTGTCTGGTATACGTATTACAAGTATTGTAATTAGAGAAGTTTACAACAAATATCTAGTAAATAAGAGTTATATTGCAAGACATATATAACCAGTATACCAATAAAAAAAATAATGAAACCTCATTTTTATATTATAGAAATAGGTATAATCTCCACCTTGCCATTCATATAGTTACGTAATCTAAAAAAAATGGAAAAAAAAAATGGGGCAAGTGAGAGTTAGTTTGTGTTTGATCACTTTTGGATCAAGTTAGCGAGAAAGGGGAGAGGAAATTCAGCGGGCGAGAGCCGCTCTAATTGGGGTGGGGGAGGGGATGGGGGGCGGAGCCTTATAAGGTACCAAAGTAGTAAGGTGCAGGGAGTAAGTAGGGGTCATGTAATATAGCCACAGGAGTAGCTTTCAAAGGAACATCTTATTGTTTATTCAACTAATAGGGAGGGGAACAGCATTTCAATGTGTAATACAAGCTGTCCTGTTCAAGACTCCTAAATTCCCAAAAATATCATTAGGTTGAGATAGTATGCATACTGGGGTAGTAAGAGTATTAAGACAGGTCTTATAATAAAATATTGGGGGAGATCCAACGTACATTTTAACATTAAACATATGGAGCAGGACAAGTATTATGCTAGTGTCTAGGTAATAAGAAGGTAAGTAGTTATGTTAAAATAATTTGTCTAAATTTGAAGGTAGATGGCGAGAAAAATAGGCAGAAGATAATTGTTAAAGTATACTTTTAAGAGAAAATTCAATATTTAATAACCTCCATTCTATACAAAACAAATGTATTGCAAGATATAGTAGCTTAAAAATTAGCTATGCCAATAGTACAAACCAGCACTGGTAGATGTTGCAGCAAAAGTGTGTAAGGGTTAGTCAGACCCTGAGGAGATTGCATATATTTGACATAAAAACAGTTTAAGTAATCTAATGTATACAGTATATGATAATTGTATCTCTGTAGCATTTTCCTCCAGCATCCCTAATAACAAGTAGGCCTCAGAGTAACCATAAAAAAAAAAAAAAAAAAAAAAAAAAAACTTAAGCATAAGTCAAAAGTTTTGTCCCACTGAATAGGTACAATAAGGAAATAAAATAGTAAGACTGTAATCTCAGTAAGCTTCTATCAAGCTATATATATATTTTGTGTAATAAATCTCGTCGAATACGTTTTATAACCCCATGCAATATCCAGACAGGCAAATAGTTAAAGAATTAGGTATGGACAAAGCAAACTATTGAGTATACCCATGACAGGTAGATTATAGAGAAATAGTTTGACCCTATTCACCTAGTAGGCTAGTGTAACTATGAGTATAGTAAGAACTATCAGCCTGCTAATGCTACAATATACTATCAACTTAGCACAAACTCCATAAAAAAAAAAGTTAGATATTTGTAATTATGACTTCCTGGAGCATCCTGACAGTTGATATTGAGGTGTAATAGCATCTTAAAGTATGCCTGGGTCACTGCACGCAATGCTGTCAAGTAAAGATATATAGTATAGCTAATACTATGTGAGCAATAACATTTCATACTATAAAATATGTGCGTCTCCAAGCTACTATATAAGGCAGTAATAAGGTAGTAGAAGAAGCCTTCACTTGGAGCTAATGCAAGTGTAATTTGAGACCCTGATGTATGAGCTTAAATCAAATATCAATGTGTCACAAGAGGGTAAATTTAACTAGGCAGGCACAATTATGTACATCGATAGATTCAAACAAATTTAAACTAAACCTTTTAACTAGGATAAAGAGAGATGTCCAGCAAAGACTATAAGTAGCTGGAAGCCCTACTACATTATACTGGAGAGTTCGATTATTGTATTTTTAAATAAGTTTGATTATGGAATAAAGTAGGAGTTATCACCCATTTTACAGCGAGACAGTCATATGCAAGAGAACATTTTCTATGAATTGGAGCTACATCTGGCTTTGCAATAAAACAAGGGAACTTATTACATATTGGGAGTATATACATAAAGATAAAGGGAACCAATACTTTACAGGCTAATTTAAGTCTCCTTTAAGAGGCAGATGTCATAAATGAAAATACCAGCAGACGCTATCTTTTTGGTAGCATTATTACCCTGTAGATGTGACAAATCGTATAACCCCTGTATTTAGTATATTTAATAACTGAAACAGCAATTCAGAACTAGTATAATTTACAAAGAGATTAACTGTGGGACACTAAAGGCTTATGCTAGCTGGTGTAGAGAGTGTATATAAAAGGATATGAAAGAAGGTCTCAAAGACAAGTGACATGAGAAATAGCTAATCCTAGATAGCTATGAGTTATACTTGTGAGATCTCCTACTAAAAAAAAAAAAAAAAAGAGGATAAGTTCCTTTAACTGTGAGCATATAATAAAATCTTGTGTGGAAAAAAATTACTAGAACCTAGATAAGTTAACTATAAAGGCTATCTTGCCGGAGGAAAGAAGCATGTGGTGCTAAATAGATCAGATAACTGGACCGCAGCGCTCATTCATACATAACTATGAGAGCATAATGTGAAGCCAGAACCCTAGCTATAACATATAAGAAATGAAGTGCTGATCTTGTACAGCAGTGTATGAACATAAGAAATATAAAACACAATAATACAGCACTATTAAAAAAAAAAAACTATGAAAGCTGTGGTAAAATAAACAGTTCCATGGTCCAAACAAGTTCAGTTCTAGATGTTAAAGGAAAACAGTCCCCAGGATCACTAAATAAACACACCCGGTATCTAAAAAAACACCTCATCAGACAGCTTAATCATGTCTTTACTAACGGTGGTCAGTGGGGCTAGTAAATAACTAAAAAACAAAAACTCTACAAACGGCATGTATAGCGCTTTCATCTGGCTTAGGGAAAGTAAACAGAAGATGTGTGGTGTCCCCTCATATATACTTCAGTGAGCAGAGTTGTCAGTCATGAAGTCTGATCATTACAGAAATGACATTTGTCAGGGAGAGTCCTGAACAATAGGGAGCACAAACAGTCTAACCAACTCCAGTCTGTATATCACACACTTGAAGACAACTTCGATCCAGGGAGCAAATCAGCCTGCAGACAGAGAAAAAGACAAGACACTTTGAAAGATGATCGCAACTACTGTTAGCACTACTAGTCATTGATGACAAAGAGTGTGCATCGTGGAGGCTATTCAAATGTGACTTATCTAGGACCCCGTCTGGTAGCTGCTGCTTGTAGGTACAAAGGGACTCATCCTCAGCTAAAACCTTGATGTCAGCTGAAATCAAGGGCAGGTGGGTGTCCCAGCTTGCATATGCTGAATTTCTCTTGTGTGGAGGTAGGTGACCAGACGTTCCGTGGTCTCCCAAGGTGAGCAGGGCTGAATAGATGGCGCAGCTATAGCTCCGTGAAACCCCAATGTGACCAAAGAGCTCTGTGGGAATTACTCTCATCATCGTAGGTATAGTGTCACTGTTTGCGACTCTGTGAGCTGGCGGCAAGGGCTTCTTCTGGCTCCGGATCACACGGGATGTGCCCTGCTTTCTAATTTCCAGAAGGGGTTCCCTCTGCGCAGGCTGATGTATAGTGTTCTGCCTCACTGGACCTATCGTATCATCCCAAGCAGGGCCGTTGTAGAGTAGAGTGGGTCCCACAGGAACACTGGGTATTTCAATAATAATAAAATTGGCCGTAGTCTCCACTATCTGTTCCACTCGTAGAAGGGGTTGTTCTAAGCGCATGGGGAGTTTTGTAGTACTCAGCCCGGCTTGCATCGTTATCTCCTGCTGCTCCATAATAATCCTTAAGCTGATCGATAGATCCTGAAAACCGGCTGATATCTGCAAACTGAGCTCCCGCAGAGCCTCATGGATAGCTGAAGAGACCTCCTCCATACTTGAAGCCAAAACTTCAGTAGGCCGCAAAGACCTGGGTATTTCCTAACTGGCACTGTTGGTCAGAGGGAGAAACTGGTATAAAAATTCAAGTAAAGAGGTCTTCTAATAACGTAAAGGTAGTCCTGCAGGTTCAGGATTAGTCATAGGGCAAATTGTAAAAGATAAGTCCTAATTTATCATTATATTAGAGAAATTTCTGCAGGAGCTCTCTGGAAACATGTCTGCCATGTTTAGCTGATGGCTCCGCCCCAGCCACTGCATGCTTTTGTCATCATTTAGTTGGCATCTTCCTTGACAACAAGATAATCAGAACTCCATATTTTGTTTTGTAAATCTCCTTTTTTGACAAAACTGTAGTCTACCTCATTACATGTCAGGTCAATGTAAACATGTGCTGAGTGTCTGTGTTTGAGTGCGTTTGTGCGTTTCTTTGCGTGTCTTCTAGATTGTCTATATGTGAATCCTTATGTGCGAGTGTGTGTTTCAGTGTGTCTGTGTGTTTGTGTGTGCTACTACCTTTACAACATTTCCAAGTTTGACTACACAAGAATAAAGTGCATATACGTTTTAGTCACCTGGTCAAAAATTGCACATTTCAAAGGGGGGGGGGGGGGGCCTGATCAATGGTTAAGTCAGGGGCCCCAAAATTTCTAGTGGCGGCCCTGACTAAGCCAGTGGTCAGCCCCCCCCCCCGCTTATATTTTGCCCAAAAAATATTAAACCTGCCCCCACTTCACATTTCATATACCAAAAGCTAAGTAAAACACATTTCATAATCTGCAGCATGCATAAGTAATTGGTAAATGGTGACATAAATCAGAAACCAACACACAAAATCAATTAAAGGGACATAGAACCCCATAAACAGCTTTATAATTACTTCTGTTATTAAGTGTGCTTCATTCTCTTGGTGTCCTTTGTTAAAAGAGCAGCAATACACAACTGGGAGCTAGCTGAACACATCAGGTAGGCCAATAGCAAGAGACATATGTGTGCAGTCTCCAATTAGCAGCTCACTCCCAGTAGTGCATTACTGTTCCTGAACCCACCTAAGTATTCTTCAACAAAGAATGCTAAAATAACAAAACAAATTTGATAATATAACTAGAATGTTTCAAATACCATGTTCTATCTGAATCATGAAAGTTTAATGTTGACTTTACAGTCACTTTATTTTTCAAGATACACACAGATTACTAAGCCTAACTCAATATATTTAATAGTAAAGAGCTATGTTTCTATAGGGGTTACCAAAAGAATTGGGTACATTTGATAAAATAGTAAATTGGAATGTTTTGTTTATGTTTGTTTTAAATTGTATGCTCTGAATCATTGACTTCCATGCCCCTTTAAACTACCTTGGTCATAAGCAAAACAATATTAAACATCTCACCAAGCAAGAGGGACATTAGTCTCATTAATTTCATAGTATAAAGTACCATTTTATATTTATTAAAAATACACATAAAGTTTCATGTTTAACTATGTCCATGCAAACCCGTGTATGGGATTTGAAATTCTTCAGATGGTGTAGAATGGTACATGAAGGCTGCAGAATGGGATTGGTAATACAGTGGGATTCTATAATTGTTTTACAGTGGCAGTAGTCACTAATAATTGAAGAAATTAAATGGCTGAGATCTGCACTATGCAAGATAGGTGTACGGTGGTATTTGCAGCCTGAACCAATGCACACAATTGTGAAGGCACTGAATGCAATGTGGCTGTACAATGCCAACACTGGATATAAAAGACTTGGTGAAGGGTGGCATGTGAACCAGGTATAAAGTACAGTAAAGCACCAAGATAGAAAGTGGTACAAGGGTGGGGTAGGGGACATTGTTTTACTGTGGTCCTTGTAAGCACATGCAAAGCCAGGCTTGCCTTGGCTGCCAGTACATTTCCTCACACTCCTTGTTCAATATCTCTAAACTCAACGTTTTTCCTGGGAATTTTGGATCAGGTATTTTGATGTCATACAGTGGTTCTAGTACTGACCATAGATCAATGTTTTGTTGTCACAATATTGCTCTACAGAAGTTCACATACTGCCTTGTGCTGTCACTGGGGGCACAGTGTGTGGGATGAGAGTGTGACAAAATAGACAGTTCAACAAGCTCCTTTGGCCATCAGACTCAGCCCTGCTCTCTATTCCAGTAATGTTTGTTACCTCAGCCTTGGAGTCTCCCTCCACAGCATGTATAAAGAAGACTTCCGGCCAGAAACAGCCCTTCATTCACCGCTCCACCCACTGCCATTATCGGCAGAGCCATAACCCAGTTTGATTTTTACTGTATAGTGCTGCGGAATCTGTCGGCGCTCTACAAATAACCAATAATAATAATAATAATAATAATAATAATAATAATAATAATAATAAATAATAATAATACTGGCATCTGATTTCCCGCCGCACATCAGAAATGGCGGTAAACCAGCTGAACAGTAAAAATCAAACTTTAAATGACAGTCTGAAGTCAGTCTGTCTGCTGCAGCGAGCGGGGCTTCATTGTGATCGGGTGGGTGGGCTGGTGGAAGTGATGTCATCGGCAGCCGGGCCAGTGTCTTCAGTATTTTTTTTTTTAACAGCACTAAGTGAAAACTCATTAAAAATTACAGATACATACTATGTCAGTCACGGGCCGGACCCCTCAGGCCAGCCAGCCCCTGACTGTAGTCACACCTGTCACACCCTGATGGCATCCCTGCTGCCAATTAAGGAACTGTGAGGAGTCTGTTTCTCAAACTAGACACTCTAATGTATTTGTCATCTTGCTCAGTTGTGCACCAGGGCCTCCCACTCTCTTTCTATTCTGGTTAGAGACAATTTTAGTTGTTCTATTAAGGGAGTAGTACACAACATTTTATGAGATCTTCAGTTTCTTGGAAATTTTTCACATGGAATAGCTTTCATTTCTCAGAAAAAGAATAGACGGATGAGTTTCAGAAGAAAGTTCTCTGTTTCTGCCCATCTTGAGCCTGTAATCGAGCCCACAATTGCTGATGCTCCAGATACTCAACTAGTCTAATGAAGACCAGTTTTATTGCTTCTTTAAATCATCAAAACCGTTTTCAGCTGTGCTAACATAATTGCAAAATAGTTTTCCAATGATCAATAAGCATTTTTAAATTATATACTTGGATTAGCAAAAACACAACGTGCCATTGGAACACAGGACAGATGTTTTCTGATAATGGGCATCTGCACGCCTATGTAGATATTACATTAAAAATCAGCTGTTTCCAGCTAAAATAGTCATTTACAACATTAATGTCTACACTGTATTTCTGATCAAAATTTGCTTTTCTTTTAAAAACAAGGACATTTCTCAGTGACCCCAAATTTTTGAACACTAATGTATGTTTATAGTAGAGGTTATTGCATGCATTAGGTGGCTGTGGGTTATTCATAGCTATCTTTACAATGAAAGTACTTTAATTCTGTCACACCGAATGAAAGGAGTTAATTACCAATGAAAACTTGTTATTTTGAGTGGTTCTGTCATATTATAATGGTTACAGAGTAGTGCGGTTTTAGTTAAGTTTAAACAAGCATCTTCTGGTAATTGCGGATTTCTGAAAGAGTATGTTTTTTAATGGCCGAACTAACTTATCTGAAATATAAAAGGTTACCTTGGACAGTCACTATAAAACCTTGAAAAGGGGAAGTAAAGTGGTTCTGCACTTTGAGTTAAGATGTGAAAAAAAAAAATATTTTCTTTACAAAGATTGAGGGTCAGTGGCACAAAAGTCCCCTGTTTTAACAAATTACGATTTTTTTTAACTAGAATGTCCCTTTAACTAATATCACCCTATGACATTTGCAAGTGAAAAAACACATTGTGCAATCATAATCAATACTGAATACATTAGTCTCTATGTTTTGCTTTCACATTGGATTTATATATATTTTGCTTCAATGTTGGTCTGAAATTATACTTTTCCATGTAAATACCCAACATGGAATGTAGAAAAACAAAAATATACTCTAGATTTATCACACATACGATTAGACACAGCAAACTAATAGTTTGAAATGGGTTTGTGCGTCTTTTCAGCTCACTGTCTGACAGGTAGGGTTTAATATTTGCTAATTGTCTTGCAGTAGGGGGTTAATAACTGTTCTATATGGCTGCCAGGAAGGAGATATGCATTGCTTAGTTGTAAGATGATGGTGTGGAGATGGGACAGTTGAATTCCATGTCAAGGGCAGCATTTTTGTGTGTGTGCATGTTTTTTTTTAGTTTTTTTTTTATTTTGTTTTTTTAAAAAGAAGTGACATGTAACTTCCCAATGAATTTTGTAAACTACATCACCTATCTTCTGCATACAACACAAGTAGAGTCTCCTTTAAGGAACACTTACCATCACAACATTCTTTTTGCTGGACTTTTCCTTGGATGCCCATTCAAGTTTTGCCCCATTTAGCCGAACTGTATGTTCTGGGGTGGTTAAAGAAGATGATAACTTCTGAAATTAGAGCCACAGAGAAACATTGCATATAGGTGTATCGTGTTGAATTTAGCAGTGGTTATACAGTCTGAAAATGATTACTTTTTTTCTGGACCTAAACATGTCCAAATATGTTGGGCTAAATGCGCAAATTTTGTGTATTGTGGCTTCCCCCAGTCAGGAATGGCAGGAGTAAGTTGCTATACAGGTGTGCTTTTTAGTGAATGTCATAGACACATTTAGGTGGAAGAGCAAGCATGGTGAGGGGGTTTACAAGTTATGTTCAATGTTTATTTCTTGAATTTGTATGTTTGTGAGATATAGCTTAAGTTATTGAAATGATTAATAAATAGTGGCAGGCTTGACAAAACAATTGATATGTATTTATTTACTGGAACTTTGTTACTCGAAGACAAAACATAAATCCTATATATAGTGTCTGATAATTGTACTTTATACAGGACTTGACAAATCTCAGGAGTCAGGGAGCCACAACTTTTTCTGGATTGTAAATGTTAGGATTCAATGTTTATCTGGCTAGATATACCGATGCATGTCACCTTACCAATTACATTCTAATATCAGCCCCTAATTTGATCTATCCTGTGAAGTGTACAATAGAGACATTGATATTTCCTTTTGTCAAGATAGCACACCCTGTGTATAGTGTTTTATAGCAGAGGCACCTGCATATATGTTTGTGCATATTGCCTAATAGAGACATTTATACATCCTGTGTATAGTGTGTAATAAAAGACACACAGTGTACAATGGACCCATGTCTAGTACTTAAAGGATTCCAAAACTTTGACTTTTTTGTTGTCTAAATTTAATCAAAATCGTATCTATAAACCCTCATTAGCCAAACTTACCCACTTCGAACGGAAAACGAGCGTTAGAAGATGAATAGAATAATATATTACATTTCTAAAAAAACGTCATCAAAGCCAAACCCTGTTTTTGCTGCTGTCAATGCAAAAACTATTAGCCAATCACAGCGCGATTTCTTGCATCTCATTAATGCTTGTATTCGTCACCCGGCGCATGCGCATATTAGCGCTTAGATGCCAGACTTACCCAAAACAAGTTACTGGCAACACGCAGGTTTCATTCATCATTATTCTCCTAATGAAATATCTATGTATTTAAATGCTCGTTAAAGTACGGGTTATTCTCGCAGCGCAGCGTAAC
This sequence comes from Bombina bombina, assembly GCF_027579735.1. Lineage (NCBI taxonomy): Eukaryota > Metazoa > Chordata > Amphibia > Anura > Bombinatoridae > Bombina > Bombina bombina. Next base: position 1,166,899,716 of record NC_069499.1, read on the forward strand.
AATATTATCATGTCTATTCCTGTGTAACATCTGTTTGGAAATATAGATTCAGACGGTCTGCGGTGTAAATGGAAGGTGACATATGTAATGACGTTTCTAGATGATCGCGCATGCTCATTACTCACAAAGTCGGACATCTTGATAACTCAGGTTATCGTAGACGATTCGTGAAAAAAAAATAAGATTAGATCGGTGGGTTTGGAAATCAATTAAATTTTGGAGCTGCATAACTAGAGTATGGTAAAAATATGAAGCACAAAGCTAATTACAAATATGATTAAAATATATGTATTGAAACGTTTAAGTTAAATTTTTTTCATCGTTTAGTGTCCCTTTAATAATACACACATTGACACATCTGTGTATGTTGGTACATCCTGTGAGGTTTTAACATTTCTCTGGTTAGCGCATTTATCTCGTCTTCAGTGGTAATTTAGGGACTGATCTAAACAATACTAAATACGTTTATTGCTTCGCTACAAAGGAATACACATTTTGCCAACAAAGAAACAATTTTAAAGATTTTTAAAACATTTATTTTGCGTGCAGATTTTTGCAATGCAGTGTGAATGCTGGTATAATACTAGGGCGCAATGTACTAAGAATCACAAGCTGCTATTGAGCCCTTATTGGGTAGACTCACACATGCATACCTGCTTTCCACAATGTAAAATTCAGCAATCACCAATATAGTTGCTTCTTATACCCTCCGCCACTTCTGAGTTGTCAGATATACATCACCCTGGACATGTTAATTCATGGTGACTGAGAACAGTGCTGCATTACACACTCAAATGATACATCCGGGCAGCAGACACCGTACGTTTGACAAGTTGGGAACCTTGCCCGCAACCAGCTTAGTACATAGGGCCCATTGTATATATGTGTCTATCTCAAGATGAAATATGGTTTGCACAATCTGGAAGACCTATGGACATTTACTGTGTACTCTCACACCTATGGCCGGGGTAAGAAAGTAAATTCTCTTGCTTTGTAAAAAAATCCAAACAATATTCATTAAAATTAAAATAAATGTAAAAAAAATGTGGCAAACTGGTGCTTGAATGAGCCATTAAGAATAAGCTTTTATTAAGCTAGGACAAATTTATAGTTTTTTTTTAATTTTATAAAATTAGAAAGAAAATATTTAAAAAAAAAAAAAAAAAAAAAAAAACTTACCAAGCTATTTGAGGAAAGATTTTTACCGTCCTTATAAAATGTCAATATATCTCCCTCTAGTACTGTCCATGAAGAAGTCCAGCTTTTTCTGTGCAGAAAACAGAAAAATGAAACAATTTTTTTTTCTGTACACATCTAGAAGTAGGGTTCATTTCTAATAGATTTGTGATTGGTAGAGAAGTACTGACCTAAACAGCAACACACAAACACCTATAGCACCAGGAAAGCTATTCGCTGGTATGACTATTTAGTTAGTTAACTATATATACACACACACATACATATATATATATATATATATATATACACACATACATACATATACATTATATATATATATATATATATATATATATATATATATATATATATATATATATATATATATATATATATACATACACACACATACATACATATACATACACATTATATATATATATATACACACACACACATATATATTATATATATATATATATATATATATATATATATATATATATATATATATATATATATATATATATATATATATATATATATATATATACATACATACATATACACACATATATATATATATATATATATATATATATATATATATATATATATATATACACACACACACAGACACACACATGTGTGTGTGTCTGTGTGTAAATCGCCATAGAACAGGCTAACAATGGTATTAAGCCAGTTGTTCGTTTCTGTGAGTGCACTTCTCTCTGTATGTATTTAGTCTCTCTATGGGAAAAAGGGGCAACCAGACGTTGACTCCTTGCTCAGTGTGTTTAGAGGAATATGGCTATATATATGTGTGTGTGTGTGTGTGTGTGTGTGTGTGTACGCACTGGAGCCCTTTACAGATAAGTAGATGAAAACATGTTAATACATATTTATGCAATATTCATTTTCAATGAAGTATTATACTGAAAGTGATCTGCAAACAGTTGGGCTATTAAGTCTAAGAACCCAACTGTTTGCAGATCACCTTCATAAGAGATGACTACAACAGTGCAACTCTCTGCCGGGTCCTCTACCCATTTGATCCCTATAAATGTTACCTTGTATACCGCCTATGTTTATAGTACTGCAGAATCTGTTGGCGCTCTACAAATAACTAATAATAAGTACTTCACATTCCTATGATCTGCACATAGATTTCTAAAATTATTTATATTATTTTCTTAACCAAAAAACCATCAGATATATATATATAATTGTGAATAAACAGAACATATTATTCTATGTGAAGAACATTGGAATGTGAAATATTGATATTTTTATGTCAGTTTAGCGAACTTGAGAAAATGCGATCAGGTTTGCGTGCAAGTAGGGTGTTTTTTTCCTGCACTTTTCTTGCTCCATTAACTTCTATGGGGGAATACATTAACACTGTTGCAATATTCTAACTTTGGCTTTTTGCGCGCATCGGGTTAGCGCTCGTGTGAAAATGTTTTACTTTCAAACTTGTAAAACTTGCATTACCCAATGAGCACAAATAGCTTACTTCTAGCTCTACTCGTAATCAAACCCTTAGTGTTTAATGTCCCTATAAGTTACATTATACCATTTACACTAAAATATTATTATATAACTCAGGCTTGTGTTACTTTATTATGCTGCCATTAAAGGGATACTAAACCCAATTCTTTTCTTTAAAGGGGCAGTAAACTTACAAACTAATGTTATATAATTCTGCACATAGTGCTTACCGGCAGATGTATACATTAATGTATTGCATAAAAATTTTTGTAAAAAAGTTAATTTTACCAGAACGCCGCTCCTTGCTCTACTGAGCGTGTCTGTTTTTATACACAGCGCATCGCGCCAACACTGTCTAGTTACAGTGTGCCCAGTCTCGCCATTAAAATGAATGTAGCTTGCTCGCGCTACTAGACCAGAGCAGAAGCGAGCTACATTCATTTTAATAGCACAACCGGGCACACTGTAACTAGACAGTGTTGCCGCGAAGAACTGCATAAAAAAACAGACACGCTCAGTAGAGCAAGGAGTGGCGTTCTGGTAAAAATTAACTTTTACATAAAAATTTCTGCAATATTTTAATGTATACATCTGTCGGTAAGCCAATATATAACATTAGTTTGTAAGTTTACTGCTTACTATGATTCAAATAGAGAATGCAATTTTAAGCAACTTTCTAATTTACTCCTACTATCAATTTTTATTCGTTCTCTTGCTATCTTTATTTAAAAGTAGGAATTTAAAGTTTAGGAGCCAGACTATTTTAGGTTCAGCACCACGGATAGCGCTTGCCTATTGGTGGATGCAGTTAGCAAACCTATAAGCAAGCATAACCCAGGTTCTCAACCAAAAATGGGCTGAAGCCCATTAGATAGTTGCTTAAAATTGCATGTGCTATCTGTATCATTAAAGAAAAAATGTGGGTTTAGTGTCCCTTTAATCCTCATAACTCCAGCTCAGGTTGATCTAGGCCCTACAAACACAGGTTGTTCCACATCATGAGACCTCATCTTATTCATCAATAATCAATAATATCGTTGTTACTGAAAACCTTGTTACTCCGTGACTTCACATTGTATCCCTCACTCATCTTATACTTGTAACAAAAGGAGCTTGACATTGTATTCCACAGCACCTCATATATGTGTATACCTGCAGGTTTTCACTTACCTAATTCTTTTACCATTTTCAGCTATTTTTGTTTTATGAAGAACTCCCGCTTTCACAAGACCCTTTGACTGCAATAGAAAAAAAATGCTATGATGTTTTGCATATGATAGTGCGCATTTGTAAGAATTCAGTTTTAAAAAAAATGCAAACCATAACCTGTATATAGTTCAGAGCTAGTAAAAGACATTTTTTAATTAATACATTTTCTTTCATGATACAGACAGAACATACAATTTTAAACAACATTCCAATTGACTTCTATTATCAAATTTGTTTAATTTGGTTGATATACTATGTTAAAGGAGCAGCATTACACTACTGGGAGCTAGCTGAACACATTAGGTGAGCCAATGACTAGATTCTTATATGTGCAGCCACATATCACCAGCTTGCTCCCAAGTAGAGCAGTGCTGCTCCTGAGCCTGCCTACTTAGTCTTTTCCACAAAAAATACAGAGGAAACAAAGCAAGTTGTCTTAAACTTTTATGATTGAAGGATTCAGTTTTATTTTGACTTTACTGCTCCTTTAACATTGTGTTTATATGTAGTAATATGTTTCAATGATCTATGCAGAGCAGAGTGTGTATCTGTCCACAACCAGTAGGGTTTTTTTGCAATTGGAAACATATTGTATTTGTGTATACTGGGTAGGGTGTTTCCATGCCATGTGTAGCAGAAAAGAAGGGTGAAGTACTGGCGCTGAAAAGCTAGGGAAAAGCTTATGGATATAAGGGATAGGACAAATATCCTCAATTATAAAAAGGGCAGATTGCTAAATAAAAAATATACATTTTAATATATTTATATTAATGTTATATTAATGTAGTTTCTCCCAGATACAGTTTCGTACAGCTGCACTGAATAAGGTAGATAACCCCCTTATCAGTACATCTAATGGTATCCCTAATTATGAATTTCTCATTAGTAATACTAGATTAAAACTCTGATTTTAGAGCTGTAGCGACACGATCTGCAACAATGGCAGGGGAAGAAGCCATTTACTTCATTTCCTAATAGGTCTTTTTGTATAGTGTGAGAATTTTTACTTTTAAACTCGCTAGGGGCTAAGATCGTTTTCAAATTACTGGCTCGTCTATAAATAAACTTGGGTCTTATAGATAGTTTGTCTCCTCTAATTGGGCCTTCTCTGACAAGATGCCAATGCTTATTTATTATCTTCTCTATTTTCTTGTATTCCCCATTGTAATTTGTGATGAACGGCACTATGAGGTTAACCTCTTCTGAGTCTAATATGTTATTTCTAGATGTTTCTTTATATTGTAGTAGGCCATCTCTCTCTATTTGTCTCACTTGTTCAATGTCTCTGGTAATGGTTATTTCATTATAACCCCTATCAAGAATCTTTTACTTAGAATTCTAGCTTGTTCTTCATACTCAATCAGCTTTGAACAGTTTTTCCTCACTCTAAGGAATTGCACTTTCTGTATATTTTCCTTCCATTTTGCAAGATGACAACTATTAGCATGAATAACATTGTTCGAATCTACTTTTTTTTAAAAAAGTTTTGGTGTTGAAATTGTTTGACTCAATTTCTATATCTAAGTCCGGAGAATATATTCTTTCTTTACTAAATTTCATAGGTAAATTTTAACCCCTTGTTATTCTGATTAATTTCACCAAAGAAATCCAACAGATTTTTTTTTACTGCCTTTCCAGATGATACGAATGTCATCTATGTACCTTTTATATGTCACCAGGTATTTCACCAAACTACACGACCCTAGGAAATCCGATTCCCAGTTTCCCATAAATAGGTTTGCGTAGCTTGGTGCAAACCTGGTGCCCATATCAGTCCCTTTAGTTTGAACATACATCTTGCTATTGAATGAGAAGATGTTATTTTCTAATATAAACTGGATACTGTCCAAGATTAAATCCTTTTGTTCTTTACTGATTTCTTTATCGTGTTTCAAATATTTGGAAATTGCCTCAAGTCCTAAGGTATGTTCAATGTTGGTGTAAAAGGAGGTAACATCACAGGTAGCAAGGAGAATATCACCTTCTATTTTGGCGTTATTAAGAATCTGAAGTACCTGTGTGGAGTCTTTAAGAAATTACGTAAGTATCTTCACATATTTATGTAGATATTTGTCTATGTATTGTGATAAGTTGGATGTTACAGAGTTGATTCCTGATATAATAGATCGACCCGGGGGTTGTTTAGGTATTTTTGTATTTTGGGGTGAAAATAGAATATGGGGATTCTAGGAAATTTTAGGGTAAGGAAATCAAATTATTTAGCATTAAGAATGCCTATCACATGTGCTTTCTCTAGGTGATTGTGTAATAGAATGGTATCCACTCTGGTTGGACCTCTTTTTTATTCTTTATTTGTGGTGGTATTGCTAAGAAGTCTATCTGCTTCTGATAAATAATAAGATCTGTTCATAACAACCACACCTCCTCTCTTATCTGCTGGTTTAATGATTATGTGGTGGTTGTCTTTCAGTTGTTTTAAAGCTTCATTTTCTGATTTGTTCAGGTTTCTTGGTAGTCTCTATTTTCACATCTTTCTACATCTGTCAGTACTGATTCCTCAAAGAGTTCTATGTTATTTCCCTTGTCATTAGTTGGATAGAGCCTTGATTTCGTTCAGTCTGTGTGAATGAATTTATCTGTAATTAGTCGGTTCCTATTGGGTTCAATGGAATTTTTTTTAGGAAATATCTTTTCAGTGTAAATTTTCTAATGAACTGCTGCACATTAATATGTGTCTCAAATTTGTTCATGTTTGATGTCAGTGCAAAGGATAAACCTAGACCTAGTAATCTTTTTTCCTCTTCTTTCAGGGTATAGCTACTAATGTTGAATACACTATTGTCAGTTGATTCTGTCTATCTCTTGTCTCTCCTTTCTCTCGGTTTCTTTGGGTATTCTATTCCTTCCTCCTCTCTTTCCTCTATGTGTAGGCAGAGTGTGACTACCTCCCATGTGCAGTGCCAGTGCAAGGTAACGTTTATTTTTAATAAAGAAGTGTCATTTATTTCTCAGACATATATCCTTCAACTTGTATTAAAGGGACAGTCAAGTCCAAAGAAACACTTTCATGTTTCAAATAGGGCATGTAATTTTAAACAACTTTCCAATTTACTTTTATTACCAATATTTTTATTTCCTGCTTTGTTCTCTTGGTATTCTTAATTGAAAGCTAAACATAGAAAGGCTCATATGATAATTTCTAAGCCCTTGAAGGTCTCCTCTTATAACATGCTTTTTTTATTTGCTTTTCACAACAAGGGATAGCTAGTTCATGTGAGCCATATAGATAACATTGTGATCATGCCCGTGGCTTGTGGCAGACACTGCACTAATTGGCATGAAAGTCAATAGATAATAAATAAAATGTCATGTGATCAGGGGGCTGTCAGAAGATGATTAGATACAAGTTAATCACAGAGGTAAAAAGTATATTAATATAACAGTGTTGGTTATGCAAAACTGCTGAATGGGTATTAAAGGGATTATCCATCTTTTCAAATAACAAACATTCTGGTGTTGACTGTCCCTTTAATACCTCAATTTAGTCTGGCATTCATGTTCCTCACCTCTGTCTGTCTACTTGCAATGTGCCAGGTGCTCACATTCTTGTTGTCTGAGTCAGATTCACTCCGTGCCCTGTAGGGGTCAGGTGGATAATTTATCTATAGAAAAAGAGAAAAATAATGGTTATGGTTTGTGCTGGACAGCAGTGTAACCACTCAGATAAATAGGAGTTGTTACGCTACGAAAGGCAACCTCCTGTATCACAGCCATCTGCAGACAGAGGGATTCCAAACGGGAACATTGCTGAAGAGGCTTAGGGTGGAGCAGTAGATGCATAGGGGCAGCACCACAAAAATCAGGGCACAAAAATAAGGAGGAAAGAGCATGAACTTGTTAGTACACTTTACTCTAAAACAAATTCCCAGAATATTATCAGAATGATAATAAAATACATTTGACTCAATTAACTGTGGGACAAAAATAAGTTTTCTTTTGACTATTAATCATTTTTTTGTTCTATTCTCTTTTTTTTTCTTACAACTTTCAATTGACTCTAAGGTATCCATCTATCAGCCAGGAAAAACAGGAGCGTTGCTTAAAGGTATAGGAAAGTCAAAATTAAACTATCATGATTCAGACAGAGCATGTCATTTTAAGACACTTTTAAATTCACTTCTATTTCAAATGTGCTTCCTTTTCTTGGTGCCCCTTGTTGAAAAAGAATACTGACCTATCCTACACTAGTTGGAGCTATTTGCTGATTGGTGCCTGTACACATTTGTCTCTTGTGATTGGGTAACTAGATGTGTTCAACTAGCTGACAGCAGTGCAATGCTGTTCCTTCAGCAAAGGATAACAAGATAATGAAGCAAATTTGATAATAGAAGTAAATTGGAAGGTTGTTTAAAATTGTTCTATCCAAATCATGAAAAATTGTGGGTTTCCTGTCCCTTTAAGATAGAATATGTTGCACTGTGAGTTTACATTGTTACTATGCTTTTAAGAAACAGTGAAAACCATTTGAGTCACTTTAATAATTTCCAGAGTCACCAGTGTTCTGATTTTTTAATATATATATTTTTTTATATATCTATCTATCTCTATCTATCTATCTATCTATCTATCTATCTATCTATATATATATATATATATATATGTGTGTGTGTGTGTGTGTGACAAGATATGGGGTAGAGATAGCGCTGATCAAAGGGGATCCTAGAGATGGGTATTATATAATTATGGTAAAAAACTCCTGCCCAGATATGTAGCAGTTTAAGGTAAGGAGCAAATAAATATATATGTCCCTAAAAGATTTGTAAAAGTATATGTATAGGATGGTTATCTCAATAATACACATATAAATACAATTTATGGCAATAAAATAAACCAAAATGAATATTAGTCCATTAGATATAATTACACCATGGATATCCGGTAGGTATAGCACTTACTAGAACAAACCTCAATCATATGGAGGTAAGTTGCCGCATCTACAAGTGGGAAACTTCCGGTAATGTCAGGTGGAGTAAATGCATTTGCAAATGTAAAGAGAAGAATCCATGTTTAAATAAATTCAAGATGGTGGAAATTCTGCAAAAATGACCACCATTCAGAACATGTGACCATTTTTTTTAAAGACTACACATTATAGAAATAGCCAAAATAAACCAAGCTTCTGGCTCTCAAAATCTCAACAGAACTTCCCTAGCTCCTAGATTAATATGAAAAAATTATACACATACAGCTATACTACAGATATGTGATTGTAGAATATTTTCTAACAAACTAACTTTCTTGCTTCACTATAATGAGGAACTGACCCAGTACTATAGTAAATTATGTCTCCACAATTAATTTTTTAATAAAAATTAGGTGCAAAGTTTAACTTTCATAAATAAGCCATTGGCTAAAATCTATTTTAACTAAAGGGTAAGTACACTATGCTTGATGTCAGAAAGGTGTGGTACAGGTCAAACCGACACACGTACTACATATAATAAAAGCAGAGACATTTTCTTAGTAACACAAGCATCACATATACAGTAACAGTAAATCTGGTACATTTATATGGCTATATCTGCGCTCACACTGTTTAGTGCTACCAAACATATATGCATGTTTTACGGATGTTGTTCTGGTTTATTCTTCACTAGGTAATACATTCCAGTATTTTTATATTCAGAAAATAATGTTCTGATGATAATTTCATATCTATTTTTGTTTCCTTTTGATGAGGTTACACCTGGTTAATTATTTACAGCCTCTTACATGAAATCTTTAACTTCCTTGTAAAGATTGGATTGTGATATTTAGGATTTTATAGGTTGCTCATTACAAACAAATTCTGGTTATATCGACCCAGACTACAAACTTCAGACTAGATTTCAAATTTTGGTGATCATTTGGTGACAAAATTGATGAATATTTGCATCCTTGTTCTCCCCCACTACCCACTTTCATTTGTTTCCGGCCCCATTGATAGAAATACACTAAAAGTGGAGAAAATCACTTCTAATCAGATTGCTATAATTTTAGGGAACATGATCTTTTTAACTGATACAAATCTTTAGATCATTGTTTGGCTTATTCATGGTTCTATGTTTGCATCTGAGCTTAGTTGTCTCTGTCTCGTGTAACTTGATCATTTTCAATAATAATAATAAAAAAATAAAAAAGTACCATTTTTATGCTACATCTACTTTAATGTGTTGAAAGAAAAAAAAAAAGATACTTTAAAGGGACAGTCTACAACAGAATTTTTATTGTTTTAAAAGATAGATAATCCATTTATTACCCATTCCCCAGTTTTGCATAACCAACACAGTTACTTTTAACCTCTATGATTATCTTGTATCTAAGGCTCTGCAAACTGCCCCTTTATTTCAGTTCTTTTGACAGACTTGCAGTCTATCCAATCAGTGCCTGCTCCCAGATAACTTCACGTGCACGAGAACAGTGTTATCTATATGAAATACGTGAACTAACACCCTCTAGTGGTGAAAAACTGTTAAAATGCAATCTGAAAAGAGGTGGCCTTCAAGGTCTAAGAAATTAGCATATGAACCTCCTAGGTTAAGCTTTCAACTAAGAATACCAAGAGAACAAAGCAAAATTGGTGATAAAAGTAAATTGTTTAAAATTATATGCTCTATCTGAATCATGAAAGTTTATTTTGGCCTAGACTGTCCCTTTAAGCATCATGTTGTGTGCCCTATTTACTCCATTGATTGCAGATAGATTTCCAGCAAGCAGATGTAAAATTTGTATATAGCATGCTTAGGCATGGATTTTTTAAACAGTTATTTCAGATACAGCTGCCTGAGGTGTAAGAAATTGCATGTGTGTATTGTTTGATTGTGAAGCAGTTGTCACTACATAGGTCTGTAACTTCTGACATAACTCTTGAATTTTAATTATGTGTGTCTATATTTCAAGTTTTCCCTATACACTTCATTTTGAATAACTCTGTATATAGCTAACTGGTTTAAAGTTGTCAAATGCTGCTTCAGTCCTGTGGTCCCACCTGACTTTCCTATCTGCCACCTCTGTCATATGCTGCTTGGGTCCCGTGGTCCCACCTGACTTTATGTGCCACCTCTGTCATATGCTGCTTGGGTCCCGTGGTCCCACCTGACTTTATGTGCCACCTCTGTCATATGCTGCTTGGGTCCCGTGGTCCCACCTGACTTTATGTGCCACCTCTGTCATATGCTGCTTGGGTCCCGTGGTCCCACCTGACTATGTGCCACCTCTGTCATATGCTGCTTGGGTCCCGTGGTCCCACCTGACTTTCTTATGTGCCACCTCTGTCATATGATGCTTGGGTCCGGTGGTCACACCTGACTTTATGTGCCACCTCTGTCATATGCTGCTTGGGTCCCGTGGTCCCACCTGACTATGTGCCACCTCTGTCATATGCTGCTTGGGTCCCATGGTCCCACCTGACTTTATGTGCCACCTCTGTCATATGCTGCTTGGGTCCCGTGGTCCCACCTGACTATGTGCCACCTCTGTCATATGCTGCTTGGGTCCCATGGTCCCACCTGACTTTCTTATGTGCCACCTCTGTCATATGCTGCTTGGGTCCGGTGGTCCCATCTGACTTTATGTGCCACCTCTGTCATATGCTGCTTGGGTCCCGTGGTCCCACCTGACTATGTGCAACCTCTGTCATATGCTGCTTGGGTCCCATGGTCCCACCTGACTTTATGTGCCACCTCTGTCATATGCTGCTTGGGTCCGGTGGTCCCATCTGACTTTATGTGCCACCTCTGTCATATGCTGCTTGGGTCCCGTGGTCCCACCTGACTTTCTTATGTGCCACCTCTGTCATATGCTGCTTGGGTCCCGTGGTCCCACCTGACTTTATGTGCCACCTCTTTTCATATGCTGCTTGGGTCCCGTGGTCCCACCTGACTATGTGCCACCTCTGTCATATGCTGCTTGGGTCCCGTGGTCCCACCTGACTTTCTTATGTGCCACCTCTGTCATATGATGCTTGGGTCCGGTGGTCACACCTGACTTTATGTGCCACCTCTGTCATATGCTGCTTGGGTCCCGTGGTCCCACCTGACTATGTGCCACCTCTGTCATATGCTGCTTGGGTCCCATGGTCCCACCTGACTTTATGTGCCACCTCTGTCATATGCTGCTTGGGTCCCGTGGTCCCACCTGACTATGTGCCACCTCTGTCATATGCTGCTTGGGTCCCATGGTCCCACCTGACTTTCTTATGTGCCACCTCTGTCATATGCTGCTTGGGTCCGGTGGTCCCATCTGACTTTATGTGCCACCTCTGTCATATGCTGCTTGGGTCCCGTGGTCCCACCTGACTATGTGCAACCTCTGTCATATGCTGCTTGGGTCCCATGGTCCCACCTGACTTTATGTGCCACCTCTGTCATATGCTGCTTGGGTCCGGTGGTCCCATCTGACTTTATGTGCCACCTCTGTCATATGCTGCTTGGGTCCCGTGGTCCCACCTGACTTTCTTATGTGCCACCTCTGTCATATGCTGCTTGGGTCCCGTGGTCCCACCTGACTTTATGTGCCACCTCTTTTCATATGCTGCTTGGGTCCCGTGGTCCCAATGCCCTACCCTATTCTAAAATAAAAATAGAAAAGCTATTTTACCTTACCAGCCCTTAAAAGGGCCTTTTGCGGAGCATGCCCCAAATAATTCAGCTCTTTTGCCTGTAAAAAAAAAACATACAATACCCCCCCAATATTACAACCCACCACCCACATACCCCTAATGGTCCCACCTGACTTTATGTGCAACCTCTGTCATATGCTGCTTGGGTCCCGTGGTCCCACCTGACTTTATGTGCAACCTCTGTCATATGCTGCTTGGGTCCCATGGTCCCACCTGACTTTATGTGCCACCTCTGTCATATGCTGCTTGGGTCCCGTGGTCCCACCTGACTTTCTTATGTGCCACCTCTGTCATATGCTGTGTGACTCTAGTGGCCCCACCATGTACAGTTTAGTGATGCCATTTGTATTTGGCTATCTGCAAGCCGGGCAATATAAACCATAATTACTTCTTCCAACTATTTGGAACCTTTACTGATGGGTATATTTGCCACACTATATGTTTTTAAAAATGTTATCTATCTTGTATTTAATGTTAGGCACATAATTTTATTTCCTGTTGAATACAATTTAACAAGATACTGGTCCCATAATAAAAATGAACATGAAAATGCAATAGCACTTACACAGAATTTCACATGAGCAGTAGATTTGTTTTTCTGACAAATGAAACATTTCTTCTATTTCTCTGCCCCCTGTATTATGTGACAGCTATCATACAATGATCCAAACTCAGGCATACACTGTAGACTCTTGCACATGCTCAGTGAAGCTGTTGCCTCAGAAAGTGTGCATATAAAAAGCATGTTTTATCTGGATCATGAAATAAAATGTTAGACATTTTTTTGCACTGTTTCTTTACAGTAATTACAAGTTGTTTAGTGACTGTCTGTACCTATGTGAGCTAGTTTTTAAACTTGAGGAATTTGGAACCACATGCACAGCTTTATATAACATAGTTAACAATCAGTGCTGATTATAAAATCTAACTTTATGAGTTGCAAATTCAAGACATACCAGTTTCAGTCAGCCTTTGAGAAATTGTGGGAGATATTTGTTTAAAAATTCAGTATAGAGATCAATGCTATTAAACAATGATGTTTTCCATGAAACTATTGCTTAATTTGATAGGACCCTTAAAAAAGGTCTGCAATTGAACATCTATAAATCTTATTTGAATAATGTTGAAGTTTTACACTTCACAGAAAGAAAAAACAAAAAACATACTGGTTTAATTAAAGGGACATGAAACCCTTAAATTCTCTGACGATTTGGATAGAGCAAACAATTTTAAAACAACTTTCCAATTCACTTATATTATCAAATTTTCTTAATTCTCTTGCTATCCTTTGCTAGTAATGCAATACAACTACTTCAGCAGTTAGCTAAACACACCTAGCTAGCCAATCACAAGAGACAAATGTGTGCAGGCACGAATCAGCAGTTAGCTCCCACTAGTGTAGAATATTTGCGTATTCTTTTTCAGCAAGAGTTACCAAGAGAACGAAGCACTTCTGAAAATAGACGTGAAATTAAAAGTGTATTAAAATTGCTTGCTCTACCTGAATCATGCAAGTTTAATTTTGACTTTCCTATCCCTTTATCTAAGAAGGGAGGTATTTTACTTGGAGGAGAGCTAAATAGCGCTGATTCAAAAACGTAGCAATGTTGAGACGCACAAACCACATACATTTTTAGTAGTTATGAAACATTTATAAATAATGCAAAATATGCCCTTATTTTATTCATCTGAATCAAGTATTCTATTCCTTACCTAAAAAAAAAAACCCTATACAGCTCTGCAGCATTTGCATCTGGCAAAAAAATAATCTCAGTACAAAGCATTTAGCAAGATTGTTTTGATCATATTGAGCATAAACAAAAACAAAGGATCATGGGCATATCTAATTATCAAAGAAGGGATTAAAGATGGAAAAACATTTCATGGTAACACTGATCCTTCCAGCCCTAGAGGGCAAAGTGATACATCCTTTGAAAATGTTTTGTATTGTTAAGGCAATCCTGAAACTAACCCCTTATAAACAGACAAAGTGACCTGCAGAAACCGCTTATTGGTCACGTTCAGTCAGAAAATGTTTCATGGCTAAGTCCTAAACTGTGCCAGATGTTAGTACTACTAGTGAGAATTAGCCCAGCAGTAGTCAAGGAAAACAACTTTATAGGAAACTTCCCTAACCAGGTTTAAGAGGTAAGAAAGGAAATTAATGAATGTTGCAAGTTATGCCATTTAAAAATGTCAAAAGTGTACATTTTTAACAAAGGAAAAGAAAGTGTAGGGTTGCCTGGCACCTAAGGGTTAATGCATTTAGGAGCTGAGTAAGTGTGTGTGTTTTGCAACAGTGTTGCTAGTTAGGGGAGGTGGAGTTTCTTGCCTTACAGGAAGAAGTCGGAAGTTCAACCACCCTTTTTCTTCTGGACTCAAAAAGATTCCCACTATCCACCCCTTTTTTTTGCTGTTGCAAATTGGTTGGAAATTCTATTAAAAGGCTTCTGAGAGTCTTTCTGGGGCCTGAGGAGGGTTAGTCAACCTGGCTCTGTAAGACCTATGACTGTTTTTTCACTCCCTGAGTTTAATATGCTGCACAACTAGCTGGCCTGGGACCTGCTGGTTTGGAGCCGTTTGGTTGACATTGGACCCTAGCTGGGTGGTTGATCGGGGCCTTATCTTTAAGTTAAAGAGTTTATGCCAGATGTTCTGTACTTGACAATAAAAACAACCCGCAGGTCTTAAACTTCCAATCTCTGGGTCTGCGTCTTAATTTACTGTTTATTATGACTGTTAAGGTTTGGGTTTTAAGTGTAGTTAAACTTAGGAATGATGGGGCATTTCATCTCTCAGGGCTGACAAATGTTTTAGGTTACTAACAATGTTACTTATCTTTAGGGCTGGGTAAACATTGGAATTTTGACTTTTGAATTGTAAAACAAAATAGTTTTTTTTCTACTTAAAGGGACAGTCTAGTCAAAATTAAACTTTCTTGATTCAGATAGGGCATGCCATATTAAACAACTTTCCAATTTACTTTTATGATCAAACTTACTTTGTTCCCTTGGTATTCTTTGTTGTAAACTAAACCTAGGTAGCTCATATGCTGCTAGACACTGTTAGTTCATGTGTGCCATATAGATAACATTGAGCTCACTCCCGTAGAGCTATTAGTCAGCACTGATTGGCTAAAATGCAAGTCTGTCAAAAAAAACTGAGATAAGGGGGCAGTCTGCAGAGGCTTAGATACAAGGTAATCACAGAGGTAAAAAGTATATTAATATAACTGTGTAGGTTATGCAAAACTGGGGAATGGGTAATAAAAGGGATTATCTGTTTTTTTAAACAAACATTCTGGAGTAGACTGTCCCTTTAAATACACATGCAACAAACACAACTACCAAAAAGTAACAGGGAATGTATAATCAAGTATATTGTTTCCACATGAATCAAGTAAATAATTAATTCCTACCAGCTTTTAACCACCCATCTTATGTCTTAATTACAAATTAGAAAACATTTTTAAATCAGTGTTTAATCATTGAAAGCTTATTTAAACTGAAACTATATTATTTAAAGTGCATTTATTATTAATAAAATAAACAGAGAGAAAGAAAGAAAAACTATTGAACCCCAGAGAGCCCATGCATTTGTTTCTGACTTGTTATGTTGAGAAAACAACTTATTTTCTTATACTGACAATTATTATATATTTTTTTTAAATAAAATATAAATATATAAAATATTAAATTATGGTGTTTTGGGAAGGTGAACAAACGATAAAAAAGGGCCAACAAGGTTTGGGTTTGAAATTATTAAGGAATAATGCCATAGAAAATGACACAAAAACATTTTTTTATAAAAATGTCTGCTGAAAAAAAATAAAAAATTATAATTTGTGTGGGTACCTCAAATAAAAAGTTAATAGCTCCAGCACAGTGGGGGGTGAAAATTGCTCAGCAGCTTAGGGATTTATATCTGCTACCATCAGGGATGTGCCGTCACTTGTCAAAAATAACCAAAAAAAACCCATATTTTCTGACCTTAGTTGCAAATACATAAAGAGAGGCAGCGACCAGCTCAGACTCCCTAGATTGCTGAAACAACCTAGAAAGTGCTGTATGGAGCACCCGCCCACTGTCAGGAGTCACTTTTCATCATTAAGCCCATCATGAGAGCTGTCACACTTATGGCTTTTTCCTATCTCCCCCTTTGGAAGAGTGACAGTTCGTGTAAGAGAAGCACTGACAATCTGTGCTGTGGGCAGGAACTAATAAAAGAGGGAAATCTGGGAAGTAGAAATATAGTGCTACAACTGCCTTTCCCAGACATCCCAAGTCTCCCTGAAGTTCAGGGAGTCTCCCTGATTGTAATAGCGGCTCCCTGATGCCAGCAAATGGAGTGCAATCTCCCTGAAACTCCAAGTACTATGATCCAATGTGGCCCAAATCCGGAAAAGTGTTTCTTTAAGGAATGCCTTTAGTTGCTGGGACGTTATAGAACCCTCAAAGCATGCATCAGTAACCAAAAAGCCCTCACTGATTTTAATAAAATAAAACACAAATACTACCTTATTTACTGCACGTAATTAAACGTTGTATTCTAAAATATTTGAGCATTCAACAAGCGTACGATCACTGGAAAAAAGGTTTGTTGTATTTGGTTGTGCAATCAAGCTACTTTTTTTTTTAATGTGACTTTAGTGGGAAGCTACTTTAATGATAAGTCTCTATCTTATTTAGGGTATCAAGGTGTCCAATATATAACTGGGAGGGGGGGTGGTGGTGCAGAAGCCACCTCCCTGAAATGAGTTTTTGCAGGTTGGGATGTCTGCTTTCCACTAAAAATTGTGCACAACAATTGTTGTTTTGAGCGCAATGTCTGCAGCATCTGGAGAGGTAATTTTATTGCCTCTCTCCGCTTTGCGTGTTCTGTGTGGGTGGGGCTGGGTTCCACTTATACAGTTCCCCATGTAGAGGGCTGTTGGAGCATGCGAGTGTGAGTGTATGTCTGTGTTTTTGTGAGTGTGTGTTCACAGTGCAATTGTTTCCATGGGTGCGAGTGTGTCTCAGTGAGTATGTGTCCGTTTGTGCAAGTATTTCTGTAAATATGAGTGTTTGAGTGCTTGTGAGTGTGGGTCTCCGAATGTGCGTACGTTTGTGTATGCAAGTGTTTGTGAGTGCCTGGATGAGATATTAAAGTGGCGTTTCTATGGGGACTATATGCGCACAGTAGAGGAAAGCTCAATTATATATTAGAAACTAATCCAAAGTGCTTGATACATTACGATATTTAAAATAAAACTATCTTTAGACTTGTTCCCTTGATCTGAGTAAGGAAGGGAATAAAACTACACAGGTAACCTGTTGAGATTAGTTGAAAATTGCGTTAGATCTGTTTTCAAAACAGAGGGTTGAGTTGCTAATGGGACTGAATGTACTGAATGTTTAAATATAGTAATGTATCAAGCACTTTGGATCAGTTTCTAATATATAATTGAGCTTTCCTCTACTGTGCGCATATAGTCCCTATAGAAACACCACTTTATGTCTATAAACAGAACCATGCAACATAATCATCATAGATCACGTGTTCAACTTTTAGCCTATCAGGATACATATCCTATGTCATTAGCAAATCACCTATGTGATATATTTTTGACCAATTAGACACCTTCAACCGCAGCCAATAGATTTAACCGTAACAGTTTTTAAAGCAGAAAAACCAGCGGAAATACAATCAGTCTCTGACGAAGAAGGAACTAATACAGTGAAGCCTTCGAAACGCATAAGTTTCAGACAGAACTGTGCAGATTATAGCACACATCATAGAACTGTATTCAGTCTTTTCTATACAACACACAAACTTGGAATAGCGTGTGATCATTGAAGACAGCACTTGGCAGAATATAGCACATAGCTTAGTGCTGTACCCTGCTCCATATATACAACACACAATCTCAAAACAAACTGTGGACTTTTATTCAACTTCACCATACTGTGTAAAGTGGAGAATGCCATGTTATTTTTAACAAAAACTTGCAAACAGATTACCTCATATTACATTGAGGTCACTAAATGTAAGCAGGAATTTTATAGAGAGTTTGAGTTTATAATTAAAGTGTGTGTTAACGATATAACACTATTGTGGCTTGTTTTTCTGTTTTACTCCCACATGTATGCCCTACGTGGAAACATTGGATAAACTGGAGATTTCACCATACCCCAGAAACTTACCATACTTCAAGAATCACTAAAGGAACAGTTTAACCCTAGAGGGGAACGATCTACCATACAAGACTCCATGGAGAACAGTCTTTACAGAGGGAACCCTAGGAGAGTGGATACAGGAGAGAAAAAGTATATTCGGTGATACATCTGGATCCTAGAAGGGCTGGACCCTCAGTGCCTCCCTCTATTGCTTTGACCTTACCTCATTTTAATGGGGGTCAATCTTGTGAGTAGTTATTACTTAAATTCCTCTTCAGGATTTATTTATTTCCAGCACTCCAGTAGTCAAATGTCCAGTACAATTGTATTAG
This sequence comes from Bombina bombina, assembly GCF_027579735.1. NCBI lineage: Eukaryota > Metazoa > Chordata > Amphibia > Anura > Bombinatoridae > Bombina > Bombina bombina. The sequence goes on from NC_069499.1 coordinate 1,166,918,702, forward strand.
CATTATATGTATTGGTGCTAATCAAGATTGGAAACCATAGAGTGTATTTTCATATATATTTTTTATATGAATGTAACCATTTATCTGAATACATAAGAAATTGTATAATCATTGACCAGAAACTAAAAATGTATATACATATATATCTATGCTTCCATACAAGATATTTATATGCCCATATTTCCAGGCTTTTCTCACAATCATTGTTTGTTCCCTATAGATATTTCAGCTGTTTAAATATTACATTTTAACTATACCATATACATCCCAATCCAACTTCAGGAATAGCGCTATTACCTTATTCCACCCATCCTCTTTACACTCACATTCCATTTTGTATAGGTGGAGGACCTTGTCCACCACTTTTTACTATTTAAGGTTTAGCAGCTTCCTCCCTCCTGATAGTTCCTTGCCAACTAATTGTTATTAGCGCTTCCTAGGTTTTTTGCTTTTCGCTGTAATAGTGCCCCCAGTTCTCTTTTGTCACACACACACAATATATATATATATATATATATATATATTTATTTATTTATTTATTTAGAGAGTGTCAAATAGCCGGTAGCCCAGCACTCTAACCTTTGTTCACACACAGTGACCTGGGTGCAGTCCTCAATATGTAATAATATAGATACATGAAGGAGGGCACTCACAGGATTTAAATACTTGAATTATTTAATACAAACAAAGTACATGAATAATTGTTGACAACAATTATTCATGTACTTTGTATTAAATAATTCAAGTATTCAATCCTGTGAGTGCCCTCCCTTCTTCACGTATCTATATATATCCAGTATCTATCTATCTATCTATCTATCTATCTATATATACATACGCATACACACAGGTGGACGGATTTGCTTATAGGAGGAGTGTGTGTGTGTGTGTATATATATATATATATATATATATATATATATATATATATATTTATATACACATCAGTGTTCCCTCTAAGGCCAGTTTTGTGAGCGGCCCAGCAGTGAAACAGTTAATTAGATCAATTAGCAAACACTACACAATGCAGACTGCAAGGTGTGCCTCCCTTATTAACTGTTTCACTCCTGGGACACTCAAGAAACTGGCCTTAGAGGGAACACTGATATACATATATATACACATACACACACACATACGCATACATACATACACACACACACACATTTATTTATTCATTCATTCATTATAAAAAATGGAGCCATGGGAGCGGAAGTTCTGGTTTTAAGAATGGGGAAAGATAATATGGGTGTGTTTTTTGCGCACACACAGTCCAGGTGCCCCATGAGATTAATATGAAAAATTTTATCTGCATTAATTTTTCATTTATGAACAAGCTTGTGTGATGCACATTTTGTTTGGGTAAATGCCACTTGAAGAACAAGGAGTTCAACAGCAGCCTCCTATTCCTTTCTACCTAATTGCTTCACTGCTGTTTTGTTAGTAATTGCAACTTAGCAGATCATTGTACCAGGGACTCCTCCTGCTCTTCTATCTCCCTGGGCAAATCTTGTGGGAACCCCCCAGGGGTCCTGACCCACCAGTTTAGGAAGCACTTTTATAAGCAATTTACTTCTAACCAAGCGCTAGACCTTATCTAAATAGCTTTGGTGCACCGCTTTAAAGCATATACAGTACCTACATCAGAGTTTAACGGCCCTGCAGCCTATCTGTTCACCTCATACCCACACAAGGCACAAACAGCCCTACAGCCTCTGTCAGCCCCACATACACAAATCAGAAAACTAGCCCCACAGCCCACTATATGCTCTAGGCCACATCAGACCTCAGACTGCTGGTCCTGCAATCCCCAGCCACATGACAAGTCAGACCTTTGACACTAAAGCTTTTGCATGCACTGCCCTGCTGTTTTCCCTGTGCAGCATGCTGTCTCTTAACCACTTCACACAGGGCATGTGTATAGAGGCAGAGTGAGAACTACTGGGCCTGGCCACTTCACATCTACAATGTAATTTTGACCATATTTTGTCTAGACAAAAAATAAACAGGATATATATACTATTTTATTGATTTTCACTTATCCTAGCCTAAATTAAAAAAAAAAAGTACCAAACAACTCTTACTGTGATGTTTACATATTTGTAGTAAAATTACACAAATAGCACTGTGGAATGTGGATTGATAAATGCAGCTCCACTGAAAATAGAATGGACATCGCCCTCTTACAAGAGACGCACCTACCTCAAGGAAAAAAAGAAAACTAGGTTGGGTAGGGGAGTGCTATTACACATTGTTCAAAATTAAAAGAATATGTATAGTGTGATTTGTTAAACTAACAGCACTTTTTTTTTAAGTCACCATTTAGTCATTCAAAAAGACATCTAGTTTGGCAACAAAATGTTTCTTAAATGTGTGATAGGGTCCACATTCCATACAAATGTTTGCCTAAATGAAGTGGACACATTTATGGTTTATGTTTGTAAACGTAATAGCTCTCCCTAGTTCAAACAAGGTCAACTTTAAAATTAAATATATACAGGTAGCCCTCAGTTTACGCCGGGGTTAGGTTCCAGAAGGAATGGTTGTAAATCGAAACCCAGTTTATAATGTAAGTCAATGAGAAGTGAGGGAGTTAGGTTCCAGGCCCCTCTCAAAATTGGCATAAGTAACACCTAATACATTATTTTTAAAGCTTTGAAATGAAGACTTTAAATGCTAAACAGTATTATAAACCTAATAAAATAATCACACAACACAGAATATATTATTAAACCAAGTTAAATGAACAAAAACATTTGCTAAACCGCATTATAAACCTAATAAAATAATCACACAACACAGACTTTACTTGCATTTTTCTGCAAACAGTTCTTTCTATGCATTCCAATCTGGACTGATTTATAGACAGGAAGATCTTGTTCCTTTGCAAGCTGCTTGATAGCTCAGGTCTGGTTAAACTGATTAATTTCAGCTTGTTTTAAACTGATTAATTTCAGCTTGTTTGGCTTGCATATCTTTGCTGCAACACGAGCGGACAGCTCCACCTACTGGCTATTTTAATCAATGCACTGCTTCTCAATGCTTTTCAATAGCAGTCACATGACTGAAAAAAAAAGGTTGTTATTCTGAAACTGTGCAAATTGAACAGTTGTAAACCGAGGACCACCTGTATATGTTTGTTGTATGTGGTGTGTATGCAATTGCAGGTACAATGTAGATAGGTGTAAGATGCTCTAGTTTAATAAAGTGTCAGGCTATTAACTCTTTCTTTGTATCATCTGACAGGTATAACAACCGCATCTGTTTCCAGCTATACATGGATTATATAGTGAAGCCCTCTGTCTAGATATTGAGGCATGTCAGTATGTACTTTGTTGATATGGTTAGCTTGGTAACAACTAATCTTGAGAAACCTGTTATAGTTTAAGCTCAGTCAAGCCTTTGTATGTTAAATGCTGTTTTTCAAATGCTTCTAAGTTTGGATTGGCTAAACAAGTTTTGATAATTTTATATGAAAAAATAAAAATGTGTGTATGTTTCCACAACTATTGTCTCTTAAAGGGCCAGTAAACCTACAAAATAATGTTATATAATTCTGCACATAGATTCCGCAAAGCTAAATCCAGATCTCAGTGTGTTGCATTTTTAACAAGAAGAAATCTGTCTCTGAAAAGAGGCAAACACCACAAGTGACCACCATCTTCCTTACACATTTGAACAGTAACTAAGCATCCGAATGCCCATGCATAATTTTTACATATTGCAAAGCTAAACAAAAAAAACATCCAAATGTTTAAGCCTAGTAAAAACATATTTTTTGGAATTGACGGCATTTTCAATAGTGTATTTGTTTAGCCACTATACGTTCCCACTGTGCAGAATTGTTTTCCCCATAAGTGCTTCACGGGCACGCTGTCTACTCACAGCGTGCCCGATCGCACCATTAAACTCAATGTAGCTTGCTCCCGCTACCAGACTAGAGCGAGCTACATTCAGTTTAATGGCACGATCGGGTGCGCTGTGATAAGACAGCATGCCCGCGAACCGCTTATGGAAAAAAAAAAAGACCCACTCAGTAGAGCCATGAGGGAAGTTATGGAAAATTCTATTTCATAATAAAATATCTCTGCAGTCCTTTGCTTTATAAAGTTGGGACTGAACTAATGTTATAATATTCTGCACTATGTGCAGAATTATATAACATTTTGTAGGTTTACTGGCCCTTTAAAGTAAACATCTCACAATGTTTGTCGGGGGGAGGTAGGAGGGGATAAACACTTGTCCTTAAAATGTTGTCCTTAAAGGAGAAGAAACCCACTTGATTTACTTATTTGATTGCAATGACCCCCCCAAGAGTAAACATGTAACTTTCATGATTCAGAGCATGCAATTTTAAACAACTTTCCAATTTACTTCCATTAGCAACATGTGCACAATTTTTTAATATTTACACTTTCTGAGTCACCAGCTCCTACTGAGCATGTGAAAGAATACACAGTATATGCATTTTTGATTGGCTTATGACTGTCACATGATACAGGAGGAGTGGAAATAGACATAACTTTGAAATTTGTGCAGACTAAGTGCTATTGCGTTGTCTTTTTTTCATGCATTTGCGGATTATGCAAATCTACTGTATTTACTGGTCTTTTAATTATGTGCAGCTCAAGTGCAGATGTCCCCCATTTTAAATGTTTAGGACATTTTATTCCCCACCTCCATCCCACAGAATTATTATTATTATTGGTTATTTGTAGAGCGCCAACAGATTCCGTAGCGCTATAAACATAGGCGGTATACAAAGGTAGCAATTATAGGGATCAAATAATTGGGTAGCACTGTAGTAGTCAGCTCTTGTTAAGGTGACCTGCAAGCAGTTTGGCTCTTAGGCTTACATTCTAAGGGGGTTCATGGTGGATAGCAATGGAGGAGAGGAACTTTTATTAGGAAAGGCTAGAGTAGGTTGTATGCATCCCTGAACAAAATAGTCTTTAGGGAGTGCTTGAAGCTTTCAAAACTAGGGGAGAGTCTTGTGGAGCTAGGCAGAGAGTTCCACAAGATGGGAGCCAGTCTGGAGAAGTCCTGTAAGGTCTGAGATATAGAGGGGAGTAGTGCAGTTGAGGGGCTTTGTATGTCAGTTAGAATTTTGTGTTTAATCCCAGAGGCAAGAGGAAGCCAGTGAAGGGATTGGCAGAGAGGTGCAGCAGACGAAGAGCGGCGTGTAAGGAAGATGAGCCTGGCAGATGCATTCATGATGGATTGTAAAGGAGCTAGGTGGCAGCTAGGGAGACCAGAGAGGATGGAGTTGCAGTAGTCAAGGCAGAAAAGGATGAAAGAGTGGATTAAAATCTTAGTTGAGTCTTGTGTAAGGAAATATCTAATTTTAGAGATGTTTTTAAGGTGGAAGCGGCAGGGTTAGCAAGAAAGGAGATAGGTCTGGAGCAGAGATGCAGATTACAGAAAATAATATCTATGAGTAACTTGGTTAGATTGTTCAATAAGAATGTATCATTTATATAGATAGAAAAGAGAGAGAAAGAGAGAAAGAAAGAAAAAGAAAGAAAAAGAAAGAGAGAGTGAGAAAAAGAGAGAGAAAAAAGGGAGAGAAAGAGATGAGAAGACAGAGAAAGATGAGAAGAAAGAGACAGGAGAGAAAGAAAGAGAATGACATTGTTATTTATATTATTTTTGTTGTTCTTACTTTCTTGTACTATATATTTTTTATTTTAATTTTCAATTAGTCACAGAATTTTAGTTAAACACAAACATATATTTACATTATAATACAAATCCATTTGCCTCAATATGGTGAAATATTACCAATAATGCGCTAATTTAATGTGCACCCGTAAACAGGCAAATTTGCCCATTTACAGGCACGTTACATAATCAGCCATTACAAGTGGCTTGTTAAAGTGATGGTAAATTCACTATAATGACAAAGCTATTTTCTAAAGCTTTCATTACAAATATACCTTGTGTACTCTTATTTCTTTACTAAACAATGTTTAAGACAGAGTAAATCCCCTTTTTTATTTGCAGTGTTACCATATGTCAATCAAATTCAGAATTAGTATTTTTTACACGGAGGCGGCCAGAGACAGGTAACGCTGCAAATAAAAAAGGGGATTTACTCTGCTATTTTCTAAAGCTTTCATTACAAATATACCTTTAGTAAAGAAATAAGAGTACACAAGGTATATTTGTAATGAAAGCTTTAGAAAATAGCTTTGTCATTATAGTGAATTTACCATCACTTTAATGCTACCACGAGCTTGCGGTAGCAATTAGCGCTCCGAAAGTTAACCAGAGGTCAGACCTTAAATTCATTTTAAAAAAGTCCCCCAAATGCCCCAAAATAAAGTGTAGTGTTATTTTGTTCTAATAAAATAAATCAGCATTTATAATTTTTGTTTAACATAATTGCACTATGCAGTTTTAAGGGATTAAAGTTTGCTGCCCATTGCTGCGTTAGGTTCTGTGCCATGTATGACGGCCTTAGAACGAGGCTCCCATTGGAGCCTATGGAAGCTTGCTCTTGTGAGCGCAAAGCTTCCATGCAATGCGAATGCTGGTATTACAAATAGAGCGCAAATATTGCGCTTGAGAAAGTGCAATTTTGTGCTCCACTCGTAATCTGGCCCAATCTATTTTGATCAAACAAGCCTTCTGAAAAGGCACAAGAGAACCCATACTGGGAGTTATAAATAAAAAATGTCCCCAAGGAAAGGTTGGGCACCTCAAACAAACGAGAATACACAATCACAGGTGAGACGAAAAAAAAAATATATATACATTTGACATATTAATAACACTACCACACCTCCAGAAAACCCTACAATGATTAATCATACAAGTATTAGTTTTAAATACCATTCAAACATTACTGCTATTTACAGAGAGGATTTTTATGACACTTAACCCCTTAATGACCAAGGACGTACACCACACGTCCTCAAAAAAAATACAGCTAATGACCGAGGACGTGTGGCGTACGTCCTTGGTCTGGAAAGCAGCTGGAAGCGATCCTGCTCGCTTCCAGCTGCTTTCCGGTTATTGCAGTGATGCCTCGATATCGAGGCATCCTGCAATAACCCCCCTTGGCCATCCGATGCAGAGAGAGCCACTCTGTGGCCCTCTCTGCACCGGACATCGATGGCCGGTATCGTTGGTGGGTGGGCGACCATCGATGTGCCGAGTGGAGGGGGGCGGGATCAGGGGCGGGACAGACGGGGGCGGCGGGCGCGGGAGGGAACCGCTACACTGCAGAAAAAAAAGGTTTTGAAAGCTGTAAATAAACAGCTAAGGGATCTGGAAGGGGTGGGGGGTTGGTCTGGGGGGGGGGAAGCTAAACTACAGAAAAGGGCATTTTTTTTTAAAAAAAAAAAGGCACATTTTTTACTAAACTGGGTACTGGCAGACTGCTGCCAGTACCCAAGATGGCGCCCATTAAGGCAGAGGGGGAGGGTTAGAGAGCTGTTTGGTGGTGGATCAGTGAGGTTTGGGGCTAAGGGGGATCCTACACAGCAGCATATGTAAATATGCTTAAAAAAAAAACACACACAAAAAAAGCCCAAATTTAGCTTTTATTTTAGTACTGGCAGAGTTACTGCCAGTACTTAAAGTGAATGTCAATTTACAAGCTACTGAAGGCTCCTAATACTTATATTAGACATGTTTATTCAAACCGTGAACTTTAAAAAAAAATAATAATAATAATTTATAATATATTTTAATTACTAACTTCGCTCCGTTTTGAGCCACAACTCCTCCCATAAGGCACTTCCTTGTTTTGCAGAGAGTGACGTATAGAGTGGTCTCACCTACTCTATACGTATCTCTGATGCGCGCACCCGTGATGCCCTTACTTTGCGCACGCGTGAAAAACATTTGTACTTAATCTGCGCATGCGTTTAAAAACTAAATACTTAATGTGCGCAAGCGTGAAAGTAGGATAGACAGGCTGCGCATGCGTTAACATCCGACCTCCTCAAAGCGCTATATAGTATTCAATGAATGTATCCGTTAATTGAATACTATTGTGATAGCGAATGCAGCCGAAAAATATGTATTCATCTAATCACAGTATCCTTAGCAGCACTGTACAATACTAATCACATAGCCTTCACTGTATACCGCTGATAGAGTCTGAAATTGAAGGTGTTACAGAGCATGCGCGTCTCGTGGACACGCATCACTTCTGAAGCTGGGGATTAGAAGCTAACGCATGCGCAGAATAAGCGCATGACGTTGCCAAAAAGGGGTTGAACGCCACGGGGTAAAAAAACGGATTGGCAATCGCTATTGTCAATCATTTCCAAATATAGGGACCAAATGGCGGGTGGAGGAATCTCGGCTCCAAAAATGAGATACAAAGGTATATATTTGGGATTAGCAAGTAAACAGAAAAAAATGATGAATTAAGGTCTACCTAAATTGTTGAGAGTGATAATATGGCAATAAGCGACACTGTTGAGTTTACATTCACTTTAAGATGGCGGGGACAATTGTGGGGTGGGGGAGGGAAGAGAGCTGTTTGGGAGGGATCAGGGGGTCTCATGTTTCAGGTGGGAGGCTGAGCTCTACACTAAAGCTAAAATTAACCCTGCAAGCTCCCTACAAGCTACATAATTAACCCCTTCACTGCTAGCCATAATACACGCGTGAAATGCAGTGGCATTTGGCGGCCTTCTAATTACCAAAAAGCAACGCCAAAGGCATATATGTCTGCTATTTCTGAACAAAGGGGATCCCAGAGAAGCATTTACAACCATTTGTGCCATAATTGCACAAGCTGTTTGTAAATAATTTCAGTGAGAAACCTAAAGTTTGTGAAAAAGTTTGTGAAATAGGGAACGTTTTTTTTATTTGATCGCATTTGGCGGTGAAATGGTGGCATGCAATATACCAAAATGGGCCTAGATCAATACTTTGGGTTGTCTACTACACTACACTAAAGCTAAAATTAACCCTACAAGCTCCCTACAAGCTACATAATTAACCCCTTCACTGCTGGGCATAATACACGTGTGGTGCGCAGTGGCATTTAGCGGCCTTCTAATTGCCAAAAAGCAATGCAAAAGCCATATATGTCTGCTATTTCTGAAGAAAGGGGATCCCAGAGAAGCATTTACAACCATTTGTGCCATAATTGCACAAGCTGTTTGTAAATGATTTCAGTGAGAAACCTAAAATTGTGAAAAATGTAATGTTTTTTTTAATTTTATTGCATTTGGCGGTGAAATGGTGGCATGAAATATAACCAAAATTAGCCTAGATCAATACTTGGGGTTGTCTACTACACTACACTAAAGCTAAAATTATCCCTACATGCTCCATAATTAACCCCTTCACTGCTGGGCATAATACACGTGTAGTGCGCAGTGGCATTTAGCAGCCTTTTAATTACTAAAAAGCAACGCCAAAGCCATATATGTCTGCTATTTCTGAACAAAGGGGATCCCAGAGAAGCATTTACAACCATTTAAGCCATAATTGCACAAGCTGTTTGTAAATAATTTCAGTGAGAAACCAAAAGTTTGTGAAAAAATTAGTAAAAAAGTGAACGATTTTTTGTATTTAATCGCATTTGGCGGTGAAATGGTGGCATGAAATATACCAAAATGGGCCTAGATGAATACTTTGGGATGTCTACTAAAAAAAAATATATACATGTCAATGGATATTCAGAGATTCCTGAAAGATATTAGTGTTCTAATGTAACTAGCGCTAATTTTGAAAAATAATGGTTTGGAAATAGCAAAGTGATACTTGTATTTATGGCCCTATAACTTACAAAAAAAGCAAAGAACATGTAAACATTGGGTATTTCTAAACTCAGGACAAAATTTAGAAACTATTTAGCATGGGTGTTTTTTGGTGGTTGTAGATGTGTAACAGATTTTGGGGGTCAAAGTTAGAAAAAGTGTTTTTTTTTTTCAATTTTTTCCTCATATTTTATAATTTTTTTATAGTAAATTATAAGATATGATGAAAATAATGGTATCTTTAGAAAGTACATTTAATGGAGAGAAAAACGGTATATAATATGTGTGGGTACAGTAAATGAGTAAGAGGAAAATTACAGCTAAACACAAACACCGCAGAAATGTAAAAATAGCCTTGGTCCCAAACGGACAGAAAATGGAAAAGTGCTGTGGTTATTAACCCCTTAATGACCACAGCACTTTTCCATTTTCTGTCCGTTTGGGACCAAGGCTATTTTTACATTTCTGCGGTGTGTGTGTTTAGCTGTAATTTTCCTCTTACTCATTTACTGTACCCACACATATTATATACCGTTTTTCTCTCCATTAAATGTACTTTCTAAAGATACCATTATTTTCATCATATCTTATAATTTACTATAAAAAAATTATAAAATATGAGGAAAAAAAATGGAAAAAAACACACTTTTTCTAACTTTGACCCCCAAAATCTGTTACACATCTACAACCACCAAAAACACCCATGCTAAATAGTTTCTAAATTTTGTCCTGAGTTTAGAAATACCCAATGTTTACATGTGCTTTGCTTTTTTTGCAAGTTATAGGGAAATAAATACAAGTAGCACTTTGCTATTTCCAAACCACTTTTTTTAAAATTAGCGCTAGTTACATTGGGACACTGATATCTTTCAGGAATCCCTGAATATCCCTTGACATGCATATATATTTTAGAAGACATCCCAAAGTATTGATCTAGGCCCATTTTGGTATATTTCATGCCACCATTTCACTACCAAATGCGATCAAATAAAAAAATGTGTTCACTTTTTCACAAATTGTTTCACAAACTTTAGGTTTCTCACTGAAATTATTTACAAACAACTTGTGCAATTATGGCACAAATGGTTGTAAATGATTCTCTGGGATCCCCTTTGTTCAGAAATTGCAGACATATATGGCTTTGGCATTGCTTTTTGGTATTTAGAAGGCCGCAAAATGCCACTGCGCACCACACATGTATTATGCCCAGCATTGAAGGGGTTAATTAGGAAGCTTGTAGGGAGCTTTTAGGGTTAATTTTAGCTTTAGTATAATGTAGTAGACAACCCAAAGTATTGATCTAGGCCCATTTTGGTATATTTCATGCCACCATTTCACCGCCAAATGCTAACAAATAAAAATAAAGCGTTACATTTTTCACTATTTTAGGTTTCTCACTGAAATTATTTACAAACAGCTTGTGCAATTATGGCATAAATGGTTGTAAAAGCTTCTCTGGGATCCCCTTTGTTCAGAAATAGCAGATATATATGGCTTTGGCTTTGCTTTTTGGTAATTAGAAGGCAGCTAAATGCCGTTGCGCACCACACGTGTATAATGCCCAGCATTGAAGGGGTTAATTAGGGAGCTTGTAGGGTTAATTTTAGCTTTAGTGTAGGTATCAACCTCCCACATGACACATCACACCCCCTGATCCCTCCCAAACAGCTCTCTTCCCTCCCCCACCCCACAATTGTCCCCGCCATCTTAAGTACTGGTAGTAAGTCTGCCAGTACTAAAATAAGAGTTTTTTGGGGATTTAAAAAAAAAAAAAAAAAAAAAAAAAAAAAATAATGATAATTCTGCTCTGTAGGATCCCCCTTAGCCCCCAACTTCCCTGATCCCCCCCCCAAACAGCTCTCTAACCCCCCTCTCTGCCTTATTATGCGCCATATTGGGTACTGGCAGCTGTCTGCCAGTACCCAGTTTGAAATCAAATATGTTTTTAAGAACATTTTATTATTATGTTATTTTAAAAATATTATTTTCTGTAGTGTAGCTGCCCCCCCTCAACCCCCAACCTCCCACCCTCCCAGATCCTTAACATTTGTAAAACATTTGCCCCCCCTCAACCCCCTCTCTCCCACCTTACAGTGTTTCATAGTGTAGGGTTCGCACCCGCGCACGCGCACGCACTCAATCCCGCCCCCCTTCCCCACTGATGGGCGCCCACCCGCCTCCCACGATCAGCTCCCACCCACCAACGAACAGGGCCATTGATGGCCGATGCAGAGAGGGCCACAGGGTGGCTCTCTCTTCATCGGACGGCTTAAAAATGTTATAGCAGGATGCCTCAATATCGAGGCATCACTGCTATAACATGAAAGCAGTTGGAAGTGATCAGGATCACTTCCACTGCTTTCAAAGACCAACGACATACGGGGTACGTCCTTGGTCATTAACTGCATTTTTTTGCAGGACGTACCCCATACGTCGTTGGTCGTTAAGGGGTTAAAGGGGACACTGAACCCAATTTTTTTCTTTCGCGATTCAGATAGAGCATGACATTTTAAGCAACTTTCTAATGTACTCCTATTATCAAATTTTCTTCATTCTCTTGGTATCTTTATTTAAAAAAGCAAGAATGTAAGTTTAGATGCCAGCCCATTTTTGGTGAACAACCTGGGTGCTTAAGTTCTAAACCAAAAAAAAAACCTTAGATGCCTTATTTTTCAAATAAAGATAGCAAGAGAACGAAGAAAAATTGATAATAGGAGTAAATTAGAAAACTGCTTAAATTTGCATGCTCTATCTGAATCACGAAAGAAAAAATTTTGGGTTCAGTGTCCCTTTAATTATTACAAAAATAACTTCCAATGGAAAAATTAAAGCCAACCTTTTTAAAATGATTTTAAAATGGATATTAAAATTAGGAAAAGTCCCATATATAGGGCCAGATTACAAGTGGCAAGCTATTTAGCACTTTCACTCACGCGCAAACACCGTTGAAAGTAAACTCTTAATGCAAGCGGGTTAGCGCATATTACAAGTCAAAAGTAAAATGTTTGCACGCAAGCAAAATCAGATTTGCGGTACTTCAGGACTTTGGATATTGCGACCAAACTAATGCATTAGCCCCCAGACTTCAATAGAGCATTATTAAAAAAAGAAAAAAAACCTTAACACATCTCTCACTAACACGACATTGCGTGACATCAAGTGCACTCAATCCAACGTGAGTTATTCATAGTCCACATTCCAATGTTCTTCATGTATAAGAAAATGTTTTTTATATATAACTAAAATAATAGGGGTCACTGTCTGAGCAAAAATCTGCCCACATCACCAGTGAACTCTGATCTCGGCAGAGAATTTGCATTCTGTGCAGTAACAGTTCAAATAATACACATGCAAAGTAAGTTGCACTGGTCATACAGTAGATTTCTTACAACTGAATATCTTGCCCCTGAAAGGTTGGTGAGACTGGTATGTGTGAAAAGGGGCATCTAATAGGGATGTGCATTCGGATACTTCGTGAGGATACAAATGCAGAAATCCTTCGGATATTTTCATAGCCGGATTGATTCTTGTAAAAAAGATCCCCACTCTGGATTTGCACAGATCTTAGTGTGGGGATCTTTTACAGGAATCAATCAGCTACGAAAATATCCAAAAGGACAAGCGCCACTGCTTACTTCCGTATTCGGATACTCATGAAGGATCCAAATGTACATCCCTAGTATATAAAGTTGAGAATATTCCTTTTAAAATTAGAAATGCCCAACAATGTTTCCCCATTAAAATACAAGTACAATGCCCAGGAAACTCCTATATTTGCAATATGTATGTGATCAACATTGGATATCATTGTTGTTTTTTTGTTGTGGGTATATTGTAGGTGTATAAAATGTGTTATGTATATGTTATATACTGTAAGACACTATATGTATTTAAAGTTTTTTTGTTTATTTTTTAGATAAACATATTTTTAACTTTTCGTGTTTTATTTTTAGGAACAATATTTCATGTACGGGATATTAATATCCCATAAAAAGACAGTAACTACAGCTTTTTTAATTGACAAAGTACATTTTTTTCAGCTTTGCTGTAAGTAAAAATTAGGCATGGGCATTTGAATGCTTCATTAGAATCCAGAAAAAGACAGCTGCTCATGGAATTCGGCATGATTCGGAGACAGATTCGATCTTGGGAAAGTGCAAACCACTAAGATCTGTGCAAATCCAGATCTCAGTGTGTTGCATTTTAACAAGAAGAAATCTGTCTCTGAAAAGAGGCGAACACCACAAGCGACCACCATCTTCCTTACGCATTTGAATACTAACCAAGCATCCAAATGCCCATGAACCATTTTTACATAGTGAAAAGCTAAAACAAAAAAAACATCCAAATGTTCAAGCCTAGTAAAAACTTGTTTTTTGGAACTAATTGTATTTTTAATAGTGTATTTATTTAGCCATTAAACGTTCACACTGTGCTGAATATGTCTTACTTCTAGTATTACGACCGAACTGTAACACGTTTTATTAATAAAGAACACATTTGGTAAAGGGTGGTCGCAATACTAGAACAGGGCATATTTGGACAACACCACAAGGTTGTTATTCTTGTATTGGACTATTGAATAATAGTATTGATTGCAGGGCACAAACATTTGAGAGTCTGAGCTATACAGTATGTTGTACCAGGACACTAACAACAGTGTATTTGTCTGCTTTTGCGCTGGAGCCTTCACTGTACACGTTTGGAAGCATTTGGTGTAAGTGTAAACAATCTCTGCACTATGTATGTCCCAAATTTATTATACCTGGATATAGATAGTGGAGAAAAAAAAAACTTTTAGAATATTTCTATCTGAATTTCCTAAGGTTTTTTATTGTAAAAAATGTATAGGTTATGTGTGTTTAGTTTAGTGTCTGCGTGTGTGTATCCTGACTCCTACTAGATAAAAGTATGTGGTCTAGCAGGGTTTGCTGTTAGACACTTTCTACATTAAAAATTCTTTTTTTTTTTTTAAACTTCAAAAAAATTGTAATTTTACTTCAAATGTTCAGCATTCTCAGTTGCCCACAAAACTGTCAAAGTTACAAGCACTTTGAAAACAACTTAACATTTAAAAGGGACAGTAAAGTCAAAATTAAACTTAAATGGGTTGGATAGAGCAGGGGATTTCAAAAGAGGGCAGGCACACCAAACTTCAGTTATGCAATTTTTACTTCATAGACAGCAGTAAGAGCAATGTTTTGGGGTCCACAACCCCTCCTCAGGACATACATAGTTCCCATAGAGTGCTAACACCAACGTTAAATCCCCCAAACTGCCTAGTGCAGGGTTTTTTTATTTTTTTTTATAAAAAAGCTACAATGCCCTCGATTTTGAGGGAATTTGGGGCACTTTGAGAAAATTAACCAGAGATCAGACCTCTGGTTAATTTTTGGAGTGTTAATTGCTACCCCGAGGTTGTGGTAGCAATAGTCAGCCACTTGTAATGGCTGGTTAATTATTGCGCTCCAGCAAATAGGCAAATTTGCCCATTTGCAGGAGCACAATAATTTAATACTCCACTTGTAATCTAGCCCACAAATTGCAAGTGCTGATTCCATAGACATCTAAAGACACATGCCGCTCCTAACAGCCTACTTAGGTGTACTCTTCAAAAAAGGATACCAAGTGAACAAAGTAAATTTGATCATAGAAGTAAATTGGAAACCTGTTTAAAGTTGCCTGCTCAGTCTAAATCATGAAAGCTTTATTTTGACTTTACTGTCCAGCGAGTATAGATATCAATATCACACATGTAGCATACATAGATAGCCCTACTCTAATCTCCATAGCCAGTCTCACATAACATGACTCAATTTTGTTGTTCACGTTCTTCCATAGACCCCATGTTTTCACCCAACTTTAATTAATTAAGTTGCTGTACACATACTCTGAGGTTACTCACAGTTTCATTAGAATAGTTTTTGTAGAATGTCTTCCCTTCCTTGCCAATCTGCGAGTACCATCCAGTGGTCTGATCGTCTGATGTATTTCCAGGGAAGACCGGCTCAAAGTGCTCATGATTGTCAAGATAGTCTGTGTCTGGGTAATTGCAAATGTCATCTGGATACTCAGGATAATCAGCTTCTGGCGTTGGAGGCTGAAAAAGAAAAAAGCATTAAATTAAAATTTTACAAACCACGCTAATTATATAATGAACAATGAAAAAAAAAAGAAAAAAAAAGGAAAGGGCCCTGTAACATCTAGTAAACAGAACTCTCTTGTCACCTAAGTATGGTTGTTCCTGGATATAACATTGTTGAAAAAATGTTTCCATGCTGTAATAAGTAGGTAAAGAAACTCTGTTATACTATGAACTCTTTAAATTCCTACACTTTCTGAGAGGGAAGGCCTATAGAGCAAAAAATAAATAATTAAAGTTAAGAACTTCATTGTAATGACCATAAATATGATGCTTGAGTTTTGGTGTATACAGTGAACATAAATTCCCCTAGTGTATCTGGTGAGATATTAGTATAACCAATTAAACATACTCGTTTTTCCATTGATCTGTATGAAGACAAAACTGGTTTCATTTCTGGTAAATTCAAGTCTTCATCAGGAGGAGGGTCCCAGGACGTGTCACCAGTCACTGAATTATAGAAGTAGAATTGTCTAGTAACTTCATCAAAATGTTTCTCCCAGTCACTTTCAGACAACACTAGACTTGGGGATGGTGAGGAAATGGGAGAGTGGGTTTGTTCTTCTGATTGATCAAACGGGGAATCCCACGTGGTTTCTCTAGTTAAACTGTTATAATAAAATAGCTGGCCACTTTCCTCGTCAGTGTGCGTTTCCCATTCCTCAAATGTGCTAGTTGAACTGTGAGGTTGAGAATTGACTCTTCCTCTGGAACTCTCTTTTCGAAATTCCTCTATGTTTACATAAACCGGCACAGGTTCCTCTTCTTCCTTAACTGCCTACAATTGAATATGAAAGATAATTTTCATTACCTAATGCAAATAATACAAGTGCCCTATCATAAATAGCTTAGATATCTCATCAATGGTTAACGGGTTAAGATATTAATAATAACACACAGAGGCACAGACTGACTATTGGGTTCCTCTACATATTGAGTATAATAGGATCTTTGATAGACACGTTGCCAATACATTTTGGTTTTTTTTAGAGTTTTAGGAGATATTGGATAATCAAAAATAAAAAAAAAATGTGAAAATGCTAATTTACTTGAAAAATTCTAAATCATGAAAAAAGAGGTATTGTACAAAACATAAAAATATTAACTAGGAGAAAAAAAAAAAAAAAAAAAAGGATTTTATATACACACGCGCACATATTTACACAAACATAAACCAAAGGCCTTTTCTAATCTGATGTTGTAAGTGCTGATCATCCAACTTCCAGCCAGTAATAATAACAAATGTATATCTTTTTAGATCCCTTAGCTAAAGCTACTGCCTACGATAATGAAAAAAAAAAATTACAAATATTTCATCATTCAGATAAAGCATTTACTTTTAAACAACTTTCCAATTTACTTTTATTATCCAGTTTGCTTCATTCATTTTGATAAAATTTGTTAAAGTAGCAGCAATACACTACTGGGAACTAGCTGAACATGTGAGCCAATGACAAGAGTTATATATATATATGCAGCCAACAATCGGCAGCTATTTCCCAGTAGTCAATTGCAGCACCTGAGCCCACCTAGGCGTGATTTTCCACAAACAATACTAAGAACAAAGCAAATTAGATAACATAAGTAAAATTGGAAATTGCATGCTCTCTCTCACTAGTTTTCAAACCTGTCCTTAGGCCTCTTAAACAGGCGAGATTTTGAGGATATCTGAACTGGCGTACAGGTGAAATAATAAGATGATAACTGAACATGGTTATTTTACCTGCTAATCACCCAAGATAATCCTGAAAATCTGGTCTGTTAGGGAGACTTCAGGACAGGTTTGAAAACGTGCTGTGAATCATGAAAGTTGAATATTTTGACTTTATTGTGATATAGTGCATAGGAATATTTTTTGAATATCGCAGACTTTCATGAATGATACGGTTTTTGTCCATACCACATCCACTGGAAAACGGTTTTAATTATCCACTACTTAAAAGGAATAGTCTAGTCAAAATTAAACTTTCATGATCTTTTATTTTTTTTGGGGGGGGGGGGGGGCAGCAGAATTTTGAGTGCCTAGAACAGCACAAAACCTAAATACGCCACTGTCTCACGGATTAGATAATGTAATTTGTTTACTATACTATTTAAGATACCTATAAAAGACAGACCTTCCTGAAAATTGCATTGTTTAACTCCTTGTTCTTAGAGAACAGCAATGTGAATACAGAAGTAAATAAAATAAAAAGATTAATATTTCTTTTTATACTATATTACACAAATATAGTCCTATTTACAGTGGTACACAGTAATAGAGCATGTAATTATTATTAAGGAGATAATAACCTTAAATAAACATCACACATGAAAGATCAGCAGATAAACATGTTAAAATATTTATGTTTGAAAAAGAAAGTTATTTCCCGATTAAACTGATATTGATCTAACAGGAATGCATGACTGCTCTCCAGGGAGTTTTCTCACTAAATCATGGAAAATCCCATACTCCATTTATAAAAATACTTACCTTTAGCAGGCTGGAGAATTGTCAGTAAAGTCAAAGTTAAACTTGATTCAGATAAAATTATGCAGTTTAAACAACTGTGCATTTTACTTACAGTATATATTATCAAATGTGCTTTGGTCTCTAGCAGTGTTCTCTCTAAGGCCAGTTTTGTGAGTGGCCCAGCCATGAAACACTTAATTAGAGCAATAGGAAACACTACACAATGCAGACTGCAAGGTGTGGTGACCTTATTAACCGTTTCACTGCTGGGTCATTTATAAAACTGGCCTTAGAGGGAACACTGGTCTCTAGGTATCCTTTGCTGAAGCAACAATGCACTACTGAAAGCTAAGAGAACGCATTCAGTGAGCAAATGAGGCATATACTGTAAATACAGTCACAGATTACAAGCTAGATCCCATAAGCGCATTATTGCTCCTGAGATCACCTAGGTTTTCTCTTTAATAAAGGATAAAAAGAGAATGCACCAAACCTGATAATAGACGTAAGCTGGAAAAAAAGAAATTAAGTTTAATTTTAACTTTACTGTCCCTCTAAAGTTTGAAACTGTAGAGCAACCTAGAATTATGCTAGTATTCCTATGCTGCTTGCTTAACTCAAGCTCACTTCCATTATAATTATTATTTATTTGTAAAGTGACCGTCATTAAAATGTATCTAATTCCAACTTCCCTACATTTCCCAGAGGGCATTATGGACTGGAAAACAGTCAGTCAAGGAGTCCTGCACCCTGAGTTCCAGCAGCTCAGGTCCCCAAACACTGCAGACCCACACAGTGTCAGGTTTTGCTTTGTGAAAACTGAGTATTTGTTAGAAAGAGCAACAGTAGGGTACCGCTATCAATACATGAGCATACCTCATAATGTGCGATAGGTGGGATATCACTATAGTTTATTAGTCAGAGGTTAAAAAGTTACTAGTCCACTCAAATGTTAAAGCGATGGTAAACTCTCCCCTTTTTAAAAACAGATCTGGAATGTTAGAGATATTTTTAGACGGAGTTTAATTAATCCGTTGTAATGAAGAAGCGCTATCACTTACAAATTGACCTTTTGCAAATTGGCAGGGAAAGTATAACCCTGTTTCCAGGAAACTAATGCATTTACTTTGTGAGATGCATCAGTATGCCTTGCCCTGTTCTTTCCACTTTAAAGGACCAGTCAACACAGTAGATTTGCATAATCAACAAATGCAAGATATTAAGACAATGCAGTACCACTTAGTCTGAACTTCAAATTGATAGTAGATTTTTCTGACCATTTTAAAAGTTGTGTCTATTTCCACTCCCCCTCTACCATGTGACAGCCATCAGCCAATCACAAATGCATACACGTACCATGTGACAGCCATAAGCCAATCACAAATGCATATACACTTATTCTGTGAATTCTTGCACATGCTCATCTGTTGACTAAAAAAGTTTAAATATAAAAAGACTGTGCACTTTTTTTAATGGAAGTAAATTGGAAAGTTGTTTAAAATTGCATGCTCTATCTGAATAATGAAAGTTTAATTTTGACTTAAGTGTCCCTTTAAGCTTGTGTCAGTTTTGTGCAATCTCAGATGCTGGCTAGGATTAATTTGTGTCACTGTTTTACTAGCTTCTAATAAACTTCAGCTTGTATTTTGTTCTCTCTCTAGTCTTACTTCTTTGCAGGGAAGGTTTTGGAACTGAAGATTTCAGGGTGTTTAAAAATCTTGCCACAAAGCAACGCATCAATGATAGCGTTGGGTCATTAATACTTATTTCTCTTTTTTCTCTATAAATACCTATTTGCCCCTCTCTCTCTGTATCTTGCTAGAGAAAAAGCCATGTAGAAAGTGGAATAACCAATTAATGGTTGACACATTTGAGAATTAGGGTTGATACAATAATGATTTGGGACCCTAGCCCCCCAGCAAACCGTCTCTGCATAATATGTAATAATTCATAATAATTTCTAAAAATGTCATTACTGTTGCTATAGTATTGATCTCCTATATACTTTTTTCCCTTACTAGACTTAACTTATTGCAACAACCCAGAACCCCACTCTAGTCTTGCGGCTGTTGATTAACCTGTACTAAGATTCCCGACACCAGTTATATCATATCAATCTTTTTCTTTGTTAATAAAATTACAAAAAGGAATATTTTCCTTCCACTAAGCCTCATAGTGTTTAAAAGTCAAGATGAAATATGTACATCCACCCACTCCAAATTCCAGAATATCAGTAAAACACCTGCATGCTAGTGTGCGGGTGTTTGTAGTGAGCCGCACACCTGACAAATAAAAAAAAAATATATATATATATATATATATATATATATATATATATATATATATATATATATATAATACTGTGTATCAATTTGAAGATTTGTAAAATGTAATAATGTTGTGTCACAGGAAGTGATATCACCAGCACATGACCTAAGCATTTATACAATAAAATGATCCCATAAAAATTATGATGGAGAGAGCGAGTTATTTTAACCCCAATTCCTCCTAACATTAACTCCACCATGCTAGGCCTACATCTGGATTTGCACAGATCTTAGTGTGATGGTCTCTCAGAAGCATAAATCTGGCTCCAAAAAGAGCTGAAGTCAACGAGGGGCCGCCTGCTTCTGCACTCGTCAGCTAAAGAAGCTGGCAAATGCCCATGTCTACTTTATTGAGTTTATTCCTTAATGAAACTAAATTTAATTAGTTTATTATGAGAACAAAAATGACAGTTACTTCATGAATACAATCATGAATTAAATAACCTCTAGAAGCTTCTCCACTACTGATGTAAGACTTGCTGGTCTATAGCTTTTTAAAACAGTAGCACCACATTACCGGGTACAAGGTTACTGAGTCTTAAACAAAAATTAAGAATATAGGCTTAGTTATTACAGGACAAGGTTCACCAAGATTTCTTAGATATTATCCATGTGTATCTGGAATTTTATCTTGATATTATCAAGTTCCTCGAGAGTTAACCAATTTATAGGTATGGGATTTAAAGTTCTATTTTGCTGCAATGTTTTAGTCATTGCTTTGTCTTATGTTGCTGGTTATACAGTAGATAGATAGATGATCGGATAGATAGGTAGATAGATAGATAGATAGATAGATAGATATAGATACACACATATACACACACATACATAACTGGCACACCGGTAGGCAACCATTTAAACAGACCAAATAACAACTGAAGTGGTCAACAAGTGCGGTGGACCCTTATGAAACATGTCTGCTTCCTGCTTTCCTTGATTTTCCTTTCAAGTACCTATAAGCTTTTGGCTTTATGTTTTTATGCTGCACACTTTTTTAATAAACTATTCTTTTATCTGAAAGTTTGCTTCAATTTTAACTTTGACGGTCAGACGTTACACTGCACTGGATCAGCACTGGGATGAGGACGCTGTCTGTTGAGCACCTACAGCTAAGGGATATTTGTCAATAGTCTCTATTGTGCACCTGCTAAAGAAACAATGCATTGGACATCATAATGTGCTGGTAAGTGCCATTGTGTTTTGTATGCCCAAATCCCAACGCCCAGGATTTGAAAGCAACAGTACTGAAAGGGAACACAAATTCAAAAGCCTGTTTGATTCTTTCAATTCAGGGTGGAACCTGACCCATGGCTTTATGAACTCATATTTCCTAAAGACATAGCAAATCCACTAATTTCTAGATATTAAAACATTTACTAGTAAAATACCCCCTACCCAGTGGAGACAGACAGGCTCTTCACACAAGGTTTGAGCAGCATCCTACAGTCTACATGTTTGTTTGTTATGTATATCCAAGTAAACATATCCAGGAGTCAGAGACATCTTCACACATCCCTGTGAAACCTTTTTCCCAAAGCTCTGGCAATACAACAAATGTCCAGGCTTTACAGATGTAATTTTGTAATGCATATACCTTACCCCTTATATAAATATGACTTTGCAATGGCATCTATTAGTATCAACTGTAAATCACTTTGTTGTTTTCTTACAAAAAGTATTTTTACATTGTCTTATAAATAGACATTTTAAAAAGTATGTATTTTAGGACCACAGCCTTCCAGGTCAACTTACAGTTCTCAAATATTTTCTTAGAATTTTTAGACATTAAAATACTTTAAAAAGTCTTAGTATTTTGAAATCCTTTGCAATTATTTTTCTTCATGTTGTATTTTAGCTAATCTAGTTGCCCTTTTACATTCTTTGCTACATTCCTTATATACTCGGAAGGATGAGTCAGTACTATGCTCCCTGTATAATTTACAGGTGTGTTTGCTTTTTGGTTTGTTTACCATAGTGGTTTGGATGTGTTCCTGTTTATCTCTGTGTGATTTGTTAATATGTATAGTTATACCACCATTTGCAATGAACAGCAGCAAACAGCACTTGCAGTGTGAAGTTTCAGGAACATTAACACATATCAGCTTTAATAAAAGTGAAAATGCTCTGTTTCGGCAGTAACATTTGTCAGTTTAGATGCAGTCCAATGTTACTGTAGAGCTTGTACTAAACTGAAAATGAAGCCCAGTGTTCTAAAAGTCCATATCCTTACTCTCTATACCACTTTTTAGGCATGAATTAACTGCTCTTAGCTCTTTCTACCTTTCTGGGTTAAGCTGTGGCAATTGTAGTATTTTAGAGAAATGCAAGTCTTTAGGTCCTTGCCATAAAGCTTCTAACTCCCTAAAGTGATATTTTAAGACACACCCATTTTCTGCCAACTCTGTCATTGGTGAAAAAACATAATTTATGTAAGAACTTACCTGATAAATTCATTTCTTTCATATTAGCAAGAGTCCATGAGCTAGTGACGTATGGGATATACATTCCTACCAGGAGGGGCAAAGTTTCCCAAACCTTAAAATGCCTATAAATACACCCCTCACCACACCCACAAATCAGTTTAACGAATAGCCAAGAAGTGGGGTGATAAGAAAAAAGTGCGAAAGCATAAAAAATAAGGAATTGGAATAATTGTGCTTTATACAAAAAAATCATAACCACCACAAAAAAGGGCGGGCCTCATGGACTCTTGCTAATATGAAAGAAATGAATTTATCAGGTAAGTTCTTACATAAATTATGTTTTCTTTCATGTAATTAGCAAGAGTCCATGAGCTAGTGACGTATGGAATAATGACTACCCAAGATGTGGATCTTTCCACGCAAGAGTCACTAGAGAGGGAGGGATAAAATAAAGACAGCCAATTCCTGCTGAAAATAATCCACACCCAAAATAAAGATTAATGAAAACATAAGCAGAAGATTCAAACTGAAACCGCTGCCTGAAGTACTTTTCTACCAAAAACTGCTTCAGAAGAAGAAAACACATCAAAATGGTAGAATTTAGTAAAAGTATGCAAAGAGGACCAAGTTGCTGCTTTGCAAATCTGATCAACCGAAGCTTCATTCCTAAACGCCCAGGAAGTAGAAACTGACCTAGTAGAATGAGCTGTAATCCTTTGAGGCGGAGTTTTACCCGACTCGACATAGGCATGATGAATTAAAGATCTCAACCAAGATGCCAAAGAAATGGCAGAAGCTTTCTGGCCTTTTCTAGAACCGGAAAAGATAACAAATAGACTAGAAGTCTTTCGGAAAGACTTAGTAGCTTCAACATAATATTTCAAAGCTCTAACAACATCCAAAGAATGCAACGATTTCTCCTTAGAATTCTTAGGATTAGGACATAATGAAGGAACCACAATTTCTCTACTAATGTTGTTGGAATTCACAACCTTAGGTAAAAATTCAAAAGAAGTTCGCAACACCGCCTTATCCTGATGAAAAATCAGAAAAGGAGACTCACAAGAAAGAGCAGATAATTCAGAGACTCTTCTGGCAGAAGAGATCGCCAAAAGGAACAAAACTTTCCAAGAAAGTAATTTAATGTCCAATGAATGCATGGGTTCAAAAGGAGGAGCTTGAAGAGCCCCCAGAACCAAATTCAAACTCCAAGGAGGAGAAATTGACTTAATGACAGGTTTTATACGAACCAAAGCTTGTACAAAACAACTAATATCAGGAAGATTAGCAATCTTTCTGTGAAAAAGAACAGAAAGAGCAGAGATTTGCCCTTTCAAGGAACTTGCGGACAAACCTTTAGCTAAACCATCCTGAAGAAACTGTAAAATTCTCGGAATTCTAAAAGAATGCCAAGAAAAATGATGAGAAAGACACCAAGAAATATAAGTCTTCCAGACTCTATAATATATATCTCTCTAGATACAGATTTACGAGCCTGTGACATAGTATTAATCACAGAGTCAGAGAAACCTCTTTGACCAAGAATCAAGCGTTCAATCTCCATACCTTTAAATTTAAGGATTTGAGATCCTGATGGAAAAAAGGACCTTGCGACAGAAGGTCTGGTCTTAACGGAAGAGTCCACGGTTGGCAAGAGGCCATCCGGACAAGATCCGCATACCAAAACCTGTGAGGCCATGCCGGAGCTACCAGCAGAACAAACGAGCATTCCTTCAGAATCTTGGAGATTACTCTTGGAAGAAGAACTAGAGGCGGAAAGATATAGGCAGGATGATACTTCCAAGGAAGTGATAATGCATCCACTGCCTCCGCCTGAGGATCCCGGGATCTGGACAGATACCTGGGAAGTTTCTTGTTTAGATGAGAAGCCATCAGATCTATTTCTGGAAGTTCCCACATTTGAACAATCTGAAGAAATACCTCTGGGTGAAGAGACCATTCGCCCGGATGCAACGTTTGACGACTGAGATAATCCGCTTCCCAATTGTCTATACCTGGGATATGAACCGCAGAGATTAGACAGGAGCTGGATTCCGCCAAAACCAGAATCCAAGATACTTCTTTCATAGCCAGAGGACTGTGAGTCCCACCTTGATGATTGATGTATGCCACAGTTGTGACATTGTCTGTCTGAAAACAAATGAACGATTCTCTCTTCAGAAGAGGCCAAGACTGAAGAGCTCTGAAAATTGCACGGAGTTCCAAAATATTGATCGGTAATCTCACCTCCTGAGATTCCCCAACTCCTTGTGCCGTCAGAGATCCCCACACAGCTCCCCAACCTGTAAGACTTGCATCTGTTGAAATTACAGTCCAGGTCGGAAGAACAAAAGAAGCCCCCTGAATTAAACGATGGTGATCTGTCCACCACGTCAGAGAGTGTCGTACAATCAGTTTTAAAGATATTAATTGAGATATCTGTGTAATCCCTGCACCATTGATTCAGCATACAGAGCTGAAGAGGTCGCATGTGAAAATGAGCAAAGGGGATCGCGTCCGATGCAGGAGTCATAAGACCTAGAATTTCCATGCATAAGGCTACCGAAGGGAATGATTGTGACTGAAGGTTTCGACAAGCTGAAATCAATTTTAGACGTCTCTTGTCTGTCAAAGACAGAGTCATGGACACTGAATCTATCTGGAAACCCAGAAAGGTTACCCTTGTCTGAGGAATCAATGAACTTTTTAGTGAATTGATCCTCCAACCATGATCTTGAAGAAACAACACAAGTCGATTCGTATGAGATTCTGCTAAATGTAAAGACTGAGCAAGTACCAAGATATCGTCCAAATAAGGAAATACCACAATACCCTGTTCTCTGATTACAGACAGAAGGGCACCGAGAACCTTTGTAAAAATTCTTGGAGCTGTAGCTAGGCCAAACGGCAGAGCCACAAACTGGTAATGCTTGTCCAGGAAAGAGAATCTCAGGAACTGATAGTGATCTGGATGAATCGGAATATGCAGATATGCATCCTGTAAATCTATTGTGGACATATAATGCCCTTGCTGAACAAAAGGCAAGATAGTCCTTACAGTTACCATTTTGAATGTAGGTATCCTTACATAACGATTCAATATTTTTAGATCCAGAACTGGTCTGAAGGAATTCTCCTTCTTTGGTACAATGAAGAGATTCGAATAAAACCCCAGCCCCTGTTCCAGAACTGGAACTGGCATAATTACTCCAGCCAACTCTAGATCTGAAACACATTTCAGAAATGCCTGAGCTTTCACTGGATTTACTGGGACACGGGAAAGAAAAAATCTCTTTGCAGGAGGTCTTATCTTGAAACCAATTCTGTACCCTTTTGAAACAATGTTCTGAATCCAAAGATTGTGAACAGAATTGATCCAAATTTCTTTGAAAAAACGTAACCTGCCCCCTACCAGCTGAGCTGGAATGAGGGCCGCACCTTCATGTGGACTTAGAAGCTGGCTTCGCTTTTCTAGAAGGCTTGGATTTATTCCAGACTGGAGATGGTTTCCAAACTGAAACTGCTCCTGAGGATGAAGGATCAGGCTTTTGTTCTTTGTTGAAACGAAAGGAACGAAAACGATTATTAGCCCTGTTTTTACCCTTAGATTTTTTATCCTGTGGTAAAAAAGTTCCTTTCCCACCAGTAACAGTTGAGATGATAGAATCCAACTGAGAACCAAATTTGTTACCCTGGAAAGAAAGGGAAAGTAGAGTCGATTTAGAAGACATATCAGCATTCCAAGTTTTAAGCCATAAAGCTCTTCTAGCTAAAATAGCTAGAGACATAAACCTGACATCAACTCTGATAATATCAAAAATGGCATCACAGATAAAATTATTAGCATGTTGAAGAAGAATAATAATATTATGAGAATCATGATCCGTTACTTGTTGCGCTAAAGTTTCCAACCAAAAAGTTGAATCTGCAGCAACATCAGCCAATGATATAGCAGGTCTAAGAAGATTACCTGAACACAGATAAGCTTTTCTTAGAAAGGATTCAATTTTCCTATCTAAAGGATCCTTAAACGAAGTACCATCTGCCGTAGGAATAGTAGTACGTTTAGCAAGGGTAGAAATAGCCCCATCAACTTTAGGGATTTTGTCCCAAAATTCTAATCTGTCAGACGGCACAGGATATAATTGCTTAAAACGTTTAGAAGGAGTAAATGAATTACCCAAATTATTCCATTCTCTGGAAATTACTTCAGAAATAGCACCAGGAACAGGAAAAACTTCTGGAATAACCACAGGAGATTTAAAGACCTTATCTAAACGTTTAGATTTAGTATCAAGAGGACCAGAATCCTCAATTTCTAAAGCAATTAGTACTTCTTTAAGTAAAGAACGAATAAATTCCATTTTAAATAAATATGAAGATTTATCAGTATCAACCTCTGAGACAGAATCCTCTGAACCAGAAGAGTCATTAGAATCAGAATGATGATGTTCATTTAAAAATTCATCTGTATAAAGAGAAGTTTTAAAAGATTTTTTATGTTTACTAGAAGGAGGAATAACAGACATAGCCTTCTTGATGGATTCAGAAACAAAATCTCTTATGTTATCAGGAACACTCTGAACATTAGATGTTGATGGAACTGCAACAGGTAATGGTACTTTACTAAAGGAAATATTATCTGCATTAACAAGTTTGTCATGACAATTAATACAAACAACAGCTGGAGGAACAGCTACCAAAAGTTTACAGCAGATACACTTAGCTTTGGTAGTTCCAGCACCAGACAGCGATTTTCCTGAAGTATCTTCTGACTCAGATGCAACGTGAGACATCTTGCAATATGTAAGAGAAAAAACAACATATAAAGCAAAATTGATCAAATTCCTTAAATGACAGTTTCAGGAATGGGAAAAAATGCCAAGGAACAAGCTTCTAGCAACCAGAAGCAATGAAAAATGAGACTTAAATAATGTGGAGACAAAAGCGACGCCCATATTTTTTTAGCGCCAAATAAGACGCCCACATTATTCGGCGCATAAATGCTTTTGGCGCCAAAAATGACGCCACATCCGGAACGCCAACATTTTTGGCGCAAAAGAACGTCAAAAAATGACGCAACTTCCGGCGACACGTATGACGCCGGAAACAGAAAAGATTTTTTGCGCCAAAAAAGTCCGCGCCAAGAATGACGCAATAAAATGAAGCATTTTCAGCCCCACAGGGAAAAAAAGTCAAATTTTAAAGGTAAGAAAAATGATTGATTCAAATGCATTATCCCAAATATGAAACTGACTGTCTGAAAATAAGGAATGTTGAACATCCTGAGTCAAGGCAAATAAATGTTTGAATACATATATTTAGAACTTTATTAAAAAAGTGCCCAACCATAGCTTAGAGTGTCACAGAAAATAAGACTTACTTACCCCAGGACACTCATCTACATGTTTGTAGAAAGCCAAACCAGTACTGAAACGAAAATCAGCAGAGGTAATGGTATATATATATATATAAGAGTATATCGTCGATCTGAAAAGGGAGGTAAGAGATGAATCTCTACGACCGATAACAGAGAACCTATGAAATAGACCACGTAGAAGGAGATCATTGAATTCAAACAGGCAATACTCTCCTCACATCCCTCTGACATTCACTGCACGCTGAGAGGAAAACCGGGCTCCAACCTGCTGCGGAGCGCATATCAACGTAGAATCTAGCACAAACTTACTTCACCACCTCCATAGGAGGCAAAGTTTGTAAAACTGATTTGTGGGTGTGGTGAGGGGTGTATTTATAGGCATTTTAAGGTTTGGGAAACTTTGCCCCTCCTGGTAGGAATGTATATCCCATACGTCACTAGCTCATGGACTCTTGCTAATTACATGAAAGAAATATGCAAGATCAATCCTAGATCCCTCTAACAAATTTATCAATACAACCTGCAATATGCTGAACTCAAGCACCTTGTAGACAGCCAACCGTTATGGTCAAAAGACCTGGTCAAGAAATAGCCCAGTCAGTCTGCCATATAATTCAATCCTTTACCACCAGCACCTGTCTTGAATTTGTCTGGTATACGCCCCTCTGTGTTTGAAGAGCTACTTAAATCAGATAAAAAGCCATCTGACATTGCTATAACTGAACCTCAACATCTTCACCCAATTTTAAAAATCTACAATGATGTATCAACTCAGAAATTACTTCCCTCTTTCTCTGATGTCTGCTTCCTCTTAACTGTGCCCACACTGCCCAGCTACCTTTTCTGAACAGTCCTCTGCCCCATCTCCAAACCCTCTATCAGCCCCATGTACAACCTGCACTGCAAATGCAAAGCATTATGTTATTCCATGTTTCCCTCATGTCATAGGGGCAGCCATGTTGAAATCTAACCACTTCATTTCAGAGCTGATGTGCTTGCACATGTGCAGCAACTCTCCTTAAGCTACCTTCAGTGAATGAAATGTATTTAGTGCCTAAAGTCCCTTTAACACCCTCATATGTTGTGCATTAGACACTCATACAGCACGGAACTCAGATGCAAATTCCAAGAAACATTACACATATATATTAATCCTCAAGACACCTTCTTACTCCACAGCACAAACATTTTTATAATAGTTTTGTATTGCACTGGTAAACAATAGGAGTTTAATAATAATATAATACTTGTGCACTATCAACATTTTCTAATATCTTTTGATGATAAAGTGAAGTGTCACTTGGCTTAATCTAAGACAAAGGGTTCCATGGACTAAGCATCAGAGACTGCTTTGGAGCCCTTGACTAATGCGAGCTTGCCACAAGCTAAGAAGCAGTGGTCATACGACCAGTGGTTAATTTGGTTGATTGACAGGTTGCGCAAAATGTGCTATTTTCATTTTCTGCCCACTCATCATGAAGACGGGCAGTTTCCCAAATTGTGAATCGTGTCCACCAGTCTTAGTAATTATAGGCCATAAACTAAACAGTGATTGCTATTTTTTTTTTGTTAAGTCATGTTGTGTACACCCATTATGATATGGTTATTACGTCAGCCAATGAAATAGTAGAGAAAAAGGTTAGGGCCTTCATATAAATCCATTGATTCCATTACTTTAGTCTATTTCAATGCAAATAATCAATGACTAACAATATTTGTGCATATTTAGAAATAGTTAAGATTATTTGTTATATATTGCAGTAGTGAGAAGAGAAAGATAGATAATTTGTATGTAGGAGGGGTGGATTAGAAAGAAAGTGATAGGGGTAAGCTGTGATCTTATTGGTGGATTTGTCACAGTAGCATTATTTGAATTTGGATTATGCTTGTAAAGAAAATATTGTAAATTGCCCATCATAAAAACATGAGCATGCTGCATGACTGTGCCCTCTCTGTATGCGGAGTGTACATATTCTGTCTTTGTCAGCATCTGATGTTTGTTTTCAGACTTATTGTTTCAATGCAAAGAATTAGCATTTGCTTTTTTAAAGTCAGTCTGAGATGCAGATAAAGCCACATGACACTTTCCTGTCAGTATAAACAGGAAATCTATTAAGAGAAGTATAACAGAAACCACATTCTGAAGCAACAGGCAAACTGATAGAATATTGCAATAAAATCTGTCAATTTTAGGAGGGGTTCTAGTAAATTTATTTTTAATGAGAGACTAATGATGAATTGCTAAAATTATTTCAGACAAGGCTCTTGATGTAAGGTAACTGGATCTCCCCCAACAGCTAAAACCCGTTTTAAAACTTCTAAAAAGGGACACAAAACCCAAAATGTTTCTTTTATAGTTAAAGGGACAGGAAAGTCAAAATTATACTTGCATGATTCAGATAGAGCATGTCATTTTAAGACACTTTTAAATTCACTTCTATTTTCAAATGTTCTTTGTTCTCTTAGTATCCCTTGTTAAAAAATGAATACGCACATATCATACACTAGTAGGAGCTGCTGCTAATTGGTGCCTGCACACATTTGTCTCTTGTGATTGGCTAAATAAATATTTTCAGCTTCCTGTCAGTAGTGCAATGCTGTCTCTTCAGCAATGGATAACAAGAGAATGAAGAAAATTTGATAATAGAATTAAATTGGAAAGTTGTTTAAAATTGTGTGTTCCATCTGAATCATAAAAGAACATTTTGGGGTTTACTGTCCCTTTAGGACAGAATCTAAATATGTTAAAAACTAAACACTTTGTTGAACAGATATGCAGACAGACAAAAAATTGAGACTCTAATAGGGGATGTCAGAGATGGGTAACATCACCACCACCTCTTAATTCATAATGCCCAAATTAAACATCAAACAAATAAATTAAAAACAAATAGGCCATATAGGGATAGAATAGGGATAGAAAGAGTGCGGTCAGAGTATATAGGGTTAATGAGAATCAGCAAACATACATCAGAGTTCAAACATTATATGCGCTCAAAGGGGACCTCCTGCCTGCGTACAGCTTTGATTCAACAAAGTCAGCTGATTTCTCTCTCAATCCCTATATTTCATATATCATGCACACATATATAACTCTCATATGTAACCCTCAAATGCTTATTGGGTTACTTTAAACAGATCAGCAAATATAATCAGGATTGTTTATTAGCAATGTCTCATACGCAGAGACTATTCAATGTCAATAAAAGACTAAATGCAGATCCGTAATGCCTTACATTCATAGACTACTCAGTGTCAAGCACAGAGACTATGTTGCTAGGATTATCAGTTATAAATTTACGGTGTTATTATGTATCATCAATAGCAGTATATTGCAACAACAATAAGCTGCTCTAAGATCTCCACTGTTTATACCCATCTGTTGCCCAGGTAACAGTAAAATGATTGTGAAGTGTTTCACCGCATAGCAGATATCAATAACTAGGTAGAGTTCCGTATCATCGTATATCACAAATGGAGCAATGTCTAGATTGTGTTAGAAAGAGAGATGCTCTTCCATCTTTATATGTGAAAGTATGCCACAAAAATAGTCTTGGTTTCAGATAAAGAGCTTTATGCATGCAAAGTGGAATATTCTTGATTTATCCAAATTGTTAAACGCAGATATTTCAATATCCAAAGGATAAGGTAACCATGATAAATGTCTTGCAATTAAGTATAATAACCCAAAGGGACAATGATACTTATAAAGAATATAGGTATACAAGTAATAGCTATATAAGACATTAACTCTATATTGAGCTGAATGCTCATAGTGTCGTTTGATGTTATGCAGTTATTATATGTTACCACTTATATATCTAATCAATTTTGAGACATTTTTGTATCCAAGGGAAAATTAGTGCTTATTTGTATTGAGTAACAAGATCTTAAAATCAATATGTCAATGTTAATTTCTATTTTAATGATTTATCCCATAATATCATCATTGATGCTTTAACCCTTTAAGGACACATCGTTCAGTTTGCTCAATTGTTTTATGATGGAAAAATTCCATCATATGTCCTTAAGAGGTTAATTTGTGGGTATGTCTTGATCAGATATATGCACTAATTATTCAAGAACCATATAGTGAAAAAGAAACTGCCTATTTCATCTTCTAAATATGTTCCTTTTATATATTACTAGTCGATAAACATTACAAAAGCAACACCTAATCGCCCACATTAAAGTATTTTTATAAAAAAAAAACGAACCGCCCGCATCAAGTATTTTAAAAAAAAAAAAAAAAAACAGCACGCATGAAATAACAAAAAAAAAATTCCTACACGAAGTATTAACTCCTAAACCACAAAATCCCTACATCGCAATAAACCTATTTACCCTATTAACCCCTAAACCGCAAAATCCCTACATTGCATTAAACCTATTTACCCTATTAACCCCTAAACCACAATAAACCTATTTACCCTATTAACCCCTAAACCGCAAAACCCTTATATCGCAATAAACCTATTTAACTTATTAACCCTTTAAACCGCAAAACCCACAATTCAAATAACTATTTAAAAAACTAAGTACAGTACACGAACCTAACACCCCCTAACCTAACACCCCACTAAATAAATCCAAATTACCTAAACTAATACATTTTAAAGTTACAAAAAAGAAGTGCGCATCTGTATGAGAGTGTGTGTGTGCGCGCGCATCTGTATGAGAGTGTGTGTGTGCGCGCGCATCTGTATGAGAGTGTGTGTGTGCGCGCGCATCTGTATGAGAGTGTGTGTGTGCGCGCGCATCTGTATGAGAGTGTGTGTGTGCGCGCGCATCTGTATGAGAGTGTGTGTGTGCGCGCGCATCTGTATGAGAGTGTGTGTGTGCGCGCGCATCTGTATGAGAGTGTGTGTGTGCGCGCGCATCTGTATGAGAGTGTGTGTGTGCGCGCGCATCTGTATGAGAGTGTGTGTGTGCGCGCGCATCTGTATGAGAGTGTGTGTGTGCGCGCGCATCTGTATGAGAGTGTGTGTGTGCGCGCGCATCTGTATGAGAGTGTGTGTGTGCGCGCGCATCTGTATGAGAGTGTGTGTGTGCGCGCGCATCTGTATGAGAGTGTGTGTGTGCGCGCGCATCTGTATGAGAGTGTGTGTGTGCGCGCGCATCTGTATGAGAGTGTGTGTGTGCGCGCGCATCTGTATGAGAGTGTGTGTGTGCGCGCGCATCTGTATGAGAGTGTGTGTGTGCGCGCGCATCTGTATGAGAGTGTGTGTGTGCGCGCGCATCTGTATGAGAGTGTGTGTGCGCGCGCATCTGTATGAGAGTGAGTGTGTGCATCTGTATGACTATGAGAGTAAGAGTGTGTGTGCACGCGCGCATCTGTATGACTATGAGAGTGAGAGTGTGTGTGCATCTGTATGAGAGTGCGCGCATCTGTATGAGAGTGTGTGTGCGCCTGTATGAGAGTGTGTGCGCGCATCTGTATAAAAGTGTGTGCGCGCATCTGTATGAGAGTGTGTGTGCGCGCGCATCTGTATGAGAGTGTGTGTGCATCTGTATGAGAGTGAGTGTGTGTGCATCTGTATGAGAGTGAGTGTGTGCATCTGTATGACTATGAGAGTAAGAGTGTGTGTGCACGCGCGCATCTGTATGACTATGAGAGTAAGAGTGTGTGTGCACGCGCGCATCTGTATGACTATGAGAGTGAGAGAGTGTGTGCATCTGTATGAGAGTGCGCGCATCTGTATGAGAGTGTATGTGCGCGCATCTGTATGAGAGTGTGTGTGCGCGCATCTGTATGAGAGTGTGTGTGCGCGCATCTGTATGAGAGTGTGTGTGCGCGCATCTGTATGAGAGTGTGTGTGCGCGCATCTGTATGAGAGTGTGTGTGCGCGCATCTGTATGAGAGTGTGTGTGCGCGCATCTGTATGAGAGTGTGTGTGCGCGCATCTGTATGAGAGTGTGTGTGCGCGCATCTGTATGAGAGTGTGTGTGCGCGCATCTGTATGAGAGTGTGTGTGCGCGCATCTGTATGAGAGTGTGTGTGCGCGCATCTGTATGAGAGTGTGTGTGCGCGCATCTGTATGAGAGTGTGTGTGCGCGCATCTGTATGAGAGTGAGTGTGCGCGCATCTGTATGAGAGTGAGTGTGCGCGCATCTGTATGAGAGTGAGTGTGCGCGCATCTGTATGAGAGTGAGTGTGCGTGCATCTGTATGAGAGTGAGTGTGCGTGCATCTGTATGAGAGTGAGTGTGCGTGCATCTGTATGAGAGTGAGTGTGCATCTGTATGACTATGAGAGTGAGAGTGTGTGTGCATCTGTATGAGAGTGAGAGCATCTGTATGAGAGTGAGTGTGTGTGCATCTGTATGAGAGTGAGAGTGTGTGCATCTGTATGAGTGTGTGTGCATCTGTATGAGAGTGAGAGTGTGTGCATCTGTATGAGTGTGTGTGCATCTGTATGAGAGAGTGTGTGCGCATCTGTATGAGAGAGTGTGTGTGCATCTGTATGAGAGTGTGTGTGCGCGCATCTGTATGAGAGTGAGAGTGTGTGCATCTGTATGAGTGTGTGTGCATCTGTATGAGAGAGTGTGTGCGCATCTGTATGAGAGAGTGTGTGTGCATCTGTATGAGAGTGTGTGTGCGCGCATCTGTATGAGAGTGAGAGTGTGTGCATCTGTATGAGAGTGTGTGCATCTGTATGAGAGTGTGTGCATCTGTATGAGAGTGTGTGCATCTGTATGAGAGTGTGTGCACGCGCATCTGTATGAGAGTGTGTGTGCGCGCATCTGTATGAGAGTGTGTGCATCTGTATGAGAGTGTGTGCATCTGTATGAGAGTGAGAGCATCTGTATGAGAGTGAGTGTGTGTGCATCTGTATGAGAGTGAGAGTGTGTGCATCTGTATGAGTGTGTGTGCATCTGTATGAGAGTGAGAGTGTGTGCATCTGTATGAGTGTGTGTGCATCTGTATGAGAGAGTGTGTGCGCATCTGTATGAGAGAGTGTGTGTGCATCTGTATGAGAGTGTGTGTGCGCGCATCTGTATGAGAGTGAGAGTGTGTGCATCTGTATGAGTGTGTGTGCATCTGTATGAGAGAGTGTGTGCGCATCTGTATGAGAGAGTGTGTGTGCATCTGTATGAGAGTGTGTGTGCGCGCATCTGTATGAGAGTGAGAGTGTGTGCATCTGTATGAGAGTGTGTGCATCTGTATGAGAGTGTGTGCATCTGTATGAGAGTGTGTGCATCTGTATGAGAGTGTGTGCACGCGCATCTGTATGAGAGTGTGTGTGCGCGCATCTGTATGAGAGTGTGTGCATCTGTATGAGAGTGTGTGCATCTGTATGAGAGTGTGTGCATCTGTATGAGAGTGTGTGCATCTGTATGAGAGTGTGTGCATCTGTATGAGAGTGTGTGCACGCGCATCTGTATGAGAGTGTGTGTGCGCGCATCTGTATGAGTGTGTGTGCATCTGTATGAGAGTGAGAGTGTGTGCATCTGTATGAGAGTGTGTGCATCTGTATGAGAGTGTGTGCATCTGTATGAGAGTGTGTGCATCTGTATGAGAGTGTGTGCATCTGTATGAGAGTGTGTGCATCTGTATGAGAGTGTGTGCATCTGTATGAGAGTGTGTGCATCTGTATGAGAGTGTGTGCATCTGTATGAGAGTGTGTGCATCTGTATGAGAGTGTGTGCATCTGTATGAGAGTGTGTGTGCGCGCATCTGTATGAGAGTGTGTGCATCTGTATGAGAGTGTGTGCATCTGTATGAGAGTGTGTGCGCGCATCTGTATGAGAGTGTGTGTGCGCGCATCTGTATGAGAGTGTGTGTGCGCGCATCTGTATGAGAGAGTGTGCGCGCATCTGTATGAGAGTGTGCGCGCATCTGTATGAGAGTGTGTGTGCGCGCGCATCTGTATGAGAGTGAGTGCATCTGTATGAGAGTGAGTGTGCATCTGTATGACTATGAGAGTGAGAGTGTGTGTGCATCTGTATGAGAGTGAGAGCATCTGTATGAGAGTGAGTGTGCATCTGTATGACTATGAGAGTGAGAGTGTGTGTGCATCTGTATGAGAGTGAGAGCATCTGTATGAGAGTGAGTGTGTGTGCATCTGTATGAGAGTGAGAGTGTGTGCATCTGTATGAGTGTGTGTGCATCTGTATGAGAGTGAGTGTGTGTGCATCTGTATGAGAGTGAGAGTGTGTGCATCTGTATGAGAGTGTGTGTGCATCTGTATGAGAGTGTGTGTGCATCTGTATGAGAGTGTGTGTGCGCGCATCTGTATGAGAGTGAGAGTGTGTGCATCCAGGGCCGCCATCAGGGGGTGACAGGGGTGACTGCAGTCAGGGGCCCAATGGGCCAGGGGGGCCCCATGAGGCAAGAACTAAAAAAAAAAAAAAAAAAATTTTTTTTTTTTTTAATTTTGGCAGCCACCAGTTGGTACTACAGCAGAGTGCTAATTGAGCATGGGAACTGTTATTACAAGGAGTAAAGTATTAGCATTTGAGAGGATTTCTGAGTTGGCACTAAATCACTATGCACAGTGTGAGACAGACTTGGCACTTTGTTTGTACAGTGTGTGCCTGAGTCAGACGGCAGATCACTTTCATTTGCAGAGAAGGTAGGACTTACTTAACAAATGTTTTTTATTTCTTTGTGCAATTTCAGATAGTAACTTCAATGTGGTAGTAGTTGTATGGTGGAGCCAGGGGTCCATAAAAACACATTTTCTTTTAGCAGCAGTATATTTATGATTATTTGACAATGCTGTAAAAATTCTATATTTAAAACCATGCAGAAATGTTTCTTCCTCAATACACAAATGGTAGGTGCCCTTTTGGCAAATATATATATATATATATATATATATATATATATATATATATATATAATTCCAGTTTACTGCCCCTTTATGCAAGGACTTTCCAGATGCAAGGAGGCATTTTATCATTTATATTTTTACATCTGCTTAAAATGTTATACTCTCAGACTAAGATTGCTCAGTGTTTGAAATGAGACAGGTTAACTTAAAACTGGTCAGTTTACACTACAGATGACTTAATTTTGAAATACATACCAACAAGCCTAAATCCTGCATTTAACTAGATCTAATGGTATGAGTACCACAGCTTATGGTTCCACCAAGACCATATAGAGTACAGCATTTTCAAAATCCATAAGTACAGCTGACAGATGGGAACATTTGTACACTATATTTGAAGTGGTGCTCTTGGTTGGGGAAAATGGGGAAAAAACAAACAAACATATGTCAACCTTTTAAAAGTACTTTTTTTCATCTAGCAATCTACCCAGATCATTAATGTACAATTTTGAATTCACAGAATTATTTTTGTTTGCACATTTACAAATATGATTATTTAAAAAGTGATCTCTTAATTGCTGCAATTTTTTTATCATGCATGTCACACACTGTTGATTTAGGGGATGCAAGGTGCATAAATCTTTCCTCCTGTGAGTGTTTCTGTGGGTGTCTGTGTTTATGTCTTTGTGCTTTGGTTTGTGTCTCTATGAGTGTGTATGTATTTTTTTCTGTGGGTCTTTCTGTGAGGGTGGGTGTGTGTGTATGTCTTTGTGCATTTTCTGTGGATGTCTGTGAGGGTGTGTGCATATGTCTTTGAGATTTTTCTATGGGTGTCTCTGTGAGGGTGTGTGTAGGTTTGTCTTTGTGTAGTTTCTGTTTGGGTGTCTGTGTCTGAGTGTGTTTCTTTGCGTGTCTGCTAGAGTGTCTATATGTAAATCCTTATTTGTGTGTGTGTGTGTGTGTGTGTTTCAGTGTATGAGTGTGTCTGTGTTTGTGTATGTTACTACCTTTACAACATTTCCAAGTTTAAATAGACACGTAAGAATAAAGTGCATATACATTTTAGTCACTTGGTAAAAAATTGCACATGTCAAAGGAGGGGGCGGGGGGGGGGGGCCCTGATCAATGGTTAAGTCAGGGGCCCCAAAATATCTAGTGGTGGCCCTGTGTGCATCTGTATGAGCGTGTGTGTGCGCATCTGTATGAGCGTGTGTGTGCGCATCTGTATGAGCGTGTGTGTGCGCATCTGTATGAGCGTGTGTGTGCGCATCTGTATGAGAGTGTGTGTGCGCATCTGTATGAGAGTGTGTGTGCGCATCTGTATGAGAGTGTGTGTGCGCATCTGTATGAGAGTGTGTGTGCGCATCTGTATGAGAGTGAGTGTGCGCATCTGTATGAGAGTGAGTGTGTGTGCATCTGTATGAGAGTGAGAGCATCTGTATGAGAGTGAGTGTGTGTGCATCTGTATGACTATGAGTGTAAGAGTGTGTGTGCATCTGTATGAGAGTGAGTGTGTGTGCATCTGTATGAGAGTGAGTGTGTGTGCATCTGTATGAGTGTGTGTGCGCATCTGTATGACTATGAGTGTAAGAGTGTGTGTGCATCTGTATGAGAGTGAGAGCATCTGTATGAGAGTGAGAGTGTGTGTGCATCTGTATGACTATGAGAGTGAGTGTGTGTGCGCATCTGTATGAGAGTGAGAGCATCTGTATGAGAGTGAGTGTGTGTGCATCTGTATGAGTGTGTGTGCATCTGTATGAGAGTGAGAGTGTGTGCATCTGTATGAGTGTGTGTGTGTGCACCTGTATGAGAGTGAGAGTGTGTGTGTGCATCTGTATGAGAGTGAGAGCATCTGTATGAGAGTGAGTGTGTGTGCATCTGTATGAGTGTGTGTGCATCTGTATGAGAGTGAGAGTGTGTGCATCTGTATGAGTGTGTGTGTGTGCACCTGTATGAGAGTGAGAGTGTGTGCGCGCATCTGTATGAGAGTGTGTGTGCATCTGTATGAGAGTGAGAGCATCTGTATGAGAGTGAGTGTGTGTGCATCTGTATGAGAGTGAGAGTGTGTGCATCTGTATGAGTGTGTGTGTGCACCTGTATGAGAGTGAGAGTGTGTGTGCGCATCTGTATGAGAGTGTGTGTGCATCTATATGAGAGTGTGTGTGCATCTATATGAGTGTGTGTGTGCGCATCTGTATGTGTGTGTGTGCATCTGTATGAGAGTGAGAGTGTGCGCATCTGTATGAGTGTGTGTGTGCGCGCATCTGTATGAGTGTGTGTGTGCGCATCTGTATGAGTGTGTGTGTGCGCATCTGTATGAGAGTGTGTGTGCGCATCTATATGAGTGTGTGTGTGTGCATCTGTATGAGAGTGAGAGTGTGTGTGCGCATCTGTATGTGTGTGTGTGCATCTGTATGAGAGTGAGAGTGTGCGCATCTGTATGAGTGTGTGTGTGCGCATCTGTATGAGTGTGTGTGTGCGCATCTGTATGAGAGTGAGAGTGTGTGTGCGCATCTATATGAGTGTGTGTGCGCGCATCTGTATGAGAGTGAGAGTGTGTGTGCATCTATATGAGTGTGTGTGTGTGTGTGTGTGTGTGTGTATCTGTATGAGTGTGTGTGTGCGCGCGCGCATCTGTGTGAGAGTGTGTGCATCTATATGAGAGTGCGTCTGCATCTGTATTAAAGTGAGAGTGTGTGTGCATCTGTATGACTATGAGAGTGAGTGTGTGTGCATCTGTATGAGAGTGAGAGCATCCGTATGAGAGTGAGAGTGTGTGTGCATCTGTATGACTATGAGAGTAAGAGTGTGTGCGCGCGCGCGCATCTGTATGACTATGAGAGTGAGACTGTGTGTGCATCTGTATGAGCAGTGTGTGTGCATCTGTATGAGAGTGAGAGTGTGTGTGCGCATCTGTATGAGTGTGTGTGCATCTGTATGAGAGTGAGAGTGTGTGTGCATCTGTATGAGTGTGTGTGTGCACATCTGTGTGAGAGTGTGTGCATCTGTATGACTATGAGAGTGAGTGTGTGTGCATCTGTATGAGCAGTGTGTGTGCATCTGTATGAGCAGTGTGTGTGCATCTGTATGAGCAGTGTGTGTGCATCTGTATGAGAGTGAGAGTGTGTGCATCTGTATGAGTGTGTGTGTGCATCTGTATGAGTGTGTGTGTGCATCTGTATGAGAGTGAGTGTGTGTGCATCTGTATGAGAGTGTGTGTACATCTGTATGAGAGTGAGACTGTGTGTGCATCTGTATGAGAGTGAGACTGTGTGTGCATCTGTATGAGAGTGAGAGTGTGTGTGCATCTGTATGAGAGTGTGAGAGCATCTGGCTTCTCCTTCTCTAAATAAGGCAAATGGTGGGTGGAGTTTGACTAC
The DNA here is from genome assembly GCF_027579735.1 of Bombina bombina. NCBI lineage: Eukaryota > Metazoa > Chordata > Amphibia > Anura > Bombinatoridae > Bombina > Bombina bombina. The sequence goes on from NC_069499.1 coordinate 1,166,959,309, forward strand.
TGGAGAATAGCTGCAGTAAAAAGGATGTTAATTTGTTTTAAAATGTTTAAGGAGCATTGAACACAACATTTTTCTTTCATGGTTCAGATAGAACATACAATATTAAAGACTTTTAAATTTTACTTCTGTTATCAAATTTGCTTTTTTCTTTTAGTATCATTAGAAAAGCATGCCTAGGTACGGTAGGCTAAGGAGCAGCAATGCACTACTGGGAGCAGCTGATGATTGGTGGTTGCACATATATGCCTCTTGTCATTGGCTCATTTAATATGTTCAGTTAGCACGCAGTTGTGCATTGCTGCATATCCTTCAACAAAGGATAACAAGAGAATGAACAAATTTATTAATAGCAATACATTGGACCTGCAACCTGCCAATTTTATCGTAAATTTATATGTGTTTCTCGGGTGTATCATACCCAATCCCGCCTCACCAACCTCTGACCTCACTGCACATCACTGATATAAATACGAGAGCCCTGAGGCAAGGAAAAAGGCCTGTAGAAGATATATTGCCAAGTTCAAACGAGTCTCAAAAGATGCACAATGGAATGAGATATCACTCCGCAATCAGTTCAGGTTGGGACTATCTGATGCCCTGAAAGATGAGTTATCCAGAACCGAACTACCTAATAGTCTGGATAACTTGATGTCTTTATCAATCAATATAGACAGACGTCTCAGGGAATGCAAAAAAGAAAAATATGGAACTGAATCTTATACCAGAAAAGTCTATCCAACTTCATACCAGCCCTCCAAACCATCAGAAGAGCCAATGGAGATTGGTGTTTTAAGGGAACCCTTGACTTCAGAAGAAAAAAAAGAGAAGAGATAGCAACTTAGGTCTATATTGTGCATCCAAGGAGCACGTGGTTAAAGATTGTCCAAGTCTTATCAAAAATAAAAAAGGTAAGATTTATCATTCAAAAATAAATAACCACCTCTCATCAAAAAACTTTGTTCATTGTCAACTTTCTATTTCCTTGCAGTGGGCTACCTCGAAAGCACTTATTGATTCTGGGGCATCAAGCAACTTCATTGATACCACAACTGTCCAAAATAATAAAATACCAATAATAAAAAAACAAAACCCATATGTTTTACGTGTGTTTGATGGTACTCAAATTGTTAATGGACCTATTACGCACCATACAATTCCCATGAAAGTAGTAACACCAGAGGGACATAGTGAATACCTTAGTTTTGATATAACACCTTCACCTTTGTTCCCAATCATTTTAGGAATTAGTTGGTTACAACTACATCAGCCAAACATTGATTGGTCCACTTTAATGACTCATTTTACTTCTAAACTATGCAGGGATTCCTGTTTTCACTCTATAGCTACAACCCAGAATTGCACCGATTTAGAGCTCACTTCAACCAAAATTCCCACAGAGTATTCTCATTTTTTGGATGTATTTGATAAAAAAAATAGCAGAGACCTTACCCCCTCACAGGTCTTTCGACTGTTCTATTGACATACTACCAGGTTCCCCAATTCCATATGGACATATATACCCTTTATCGCAGCCAGAGTTGACACATCTAAAACAGTATTTAGATGATAATTTGAAAAAAGGTTTTATTAGACCTTCCACTTCCCCAGCAGCAGCTGGAATATTTTTTGTGAGAAACAAAGACAACAGTTTACGACCGATTGATTATAGGCTACTGAATAAAATTACTGTCAAAAACAGATAACCGTTACCTCTAATTACTGAATTAATATAACGTCTTAGTAATGCCACCATTTATACAAAGTTGGAACTCAGGGGCGCTTATAATTTGATACGTATCAGGAAAGGGGATGAATGGCTCACTGCTTTCCGTACCAGGTATGGATTATATGAATATCAAGTGATGCCATTCGGACTCTGCAACGCCCCTTCTACATTCCAGCACTTCATTAATGAGGTTTTCAGAGATATGCTGGATGTGTGTGTAATCATCTATCTAGATAATATCCTGATTTACTCAGAAACCTATGCCCAACATGTGCAACACGTACATACTGTTCTTACAAGACTCAGGGAAACCAACTTTATGCGAAGCCAGAAAAATGCATGTTCCATGTTCATGAGATATCTTTCTTAGGGTACAGAATTACAGCACAGGTAATATATAGAGGATACCAAAGTATCTGCTATCACTAAATGGCCACAACCAAAGTCTGTTAAGGAACTCCAGAGCTTCCCGGGCTTCTCTAATTTTTATCGAAAATGTATTAAAAATTTCTCTGCTATTGTGAAACCTCTCACTAGACTCACCGGGAAGAACAAACCATTCATTTGGACAAATGACGCTCAACAAGCATTTGACCATCTTAAGGAGAGCTTCACAATAGCACAAATTTTGCATTTTCCTGATCCTACTCTACAATACATCTTAGATGTAGATGCATCAGATTTTGCTATCGGAGCAATTCTATCACAACGGAAGAATCTATCTGAACCCATACACCCAATTGTATACTTTTCTCGCTTCCTCACAATACCAGAGATTAATTACCCCATAGGGGAAAAAGAACTCCTATCTATTAAATCTGCTTTAGTACATTGGAGACACCTGTTGGAAGGTACAGAAACTCCAAATTCTTGTGGTCAGTGTAAATAAGAATTGGAGTATTTACAAACGAATCGCACATTATCTTCAAGACAGCTTAGGTGGAGTCTGTTTTTCTCAAGGTTTAATTTTCACATACAATATCGTCCAGGATCACGTAATGGTAAAGCAGATGCTCTATCCAGACGTACAACTCCCTCTACTCATAGAACAAAACCCAAGTACTGTGATCTCACCAGAACGTTTTATTTCCTGCACTACAACTCTGGTTCAAGAATTACAAGAAGCACAACAGACCGACCCTAATCTACATAAACTTGACTTAAAAACTTACATGCTGATGGTCTATAGTACCACGGTGACTTATTGTATATTCCACCAACACTACAGGCACATATTATGGAAAGTTCCCATGATTCTGTACTTAACGGACATCCTGGTATACATCGTACTTTCATACATTGCAGAGAAGGTACTGGTGGCCAAAAATGTATGACACAGTAAAAGAATTCGTCACAACATGTACCACTTGTACACAATGCAAAAAAGAGCCCAAGAAACAATTTGGTTATTTAATGTCCCTACCAGTTCCAGATCAACCCTGGAAGGAAATTGCTATGGACTTCATTGTCGATTTACCCAAATCCTTAACATACACGACCATATTGGTCGTAATAGATCTCTTTATTAAAATGGCCCACTTCCTTCCAATCCAAAAGCTGCCCACCGCTTCACAAACAGCAGATCTCTTTCTAACGAATATCGTCAAACTACCCGGATTGCCAACTAGCATTCTATCGGATAGAAGTAGTTAGTTTACCTTGAGGTTTTGGCAAGCACTATGCTCAAGATTAAATATAACCAGGAAACTAATGACTTCCTATCATCCACAAACAAATGGCCAGTGTGAAAGAACCAACCAATCACTGGAAGAATATCTCAGAATATATTGTACCCAACAACAGGATTCCTGGGCAACTCATTTGGCCACTGCAGAATTCGCATACAATAATGCAAAGAATAATTCCACACAAATGACACCATTCTACTCAAATGATGGTTTCCACCCAACTTTCGATTTAAATCCGAATGACCAACCTTCTTGTCCCATAGTCAATGATTTTGTGAACACAATATCACAAAACTTTAAGACATTACAGGAGAATATAAAACAGGCTCAGACTCAACAGCAACATTTCTATAACCTCCGAAGACATCCAGCACCAGAATCCAAAATCGGAGACTTAGTCTGGTTATCGACTCGTAATTTAAGAATTCCGGCATCCACCAGGAAGTTTAACCAACTGTTCATTGGACAATTTCCAATCACCAGAGTCATTAACCCTAATGCTGTCATGCTCGATTTGCCTGAATTCTATAGGATACATTCATCCTTCCATGTGTCACTACTCAAACCATACCACCCAGTCAGAACAGAACTAACACAGGCTTTACAACCTCCAGAACACCTTTGGATACCTCATATTCCAGCTGAGGTTGAAGTTCTCAATTCCAGACATTCCCATGGTGAGTTACAGTATTTAATACATTGGAAGGGCTATCCTCATGACGATGATACATGGGAACCAGCATCTAATTTATCTGCACTACGTTTGGTCTCCTTGTTCCATAGACGGAATCCGGATCGGCCCTCACCTTGAACACCTGGAGGTTTTCCTTGAGTTGGGGACTTATCATGTTAATTGTCCTAATTGTGATTTAGTACTGTGGCTTTAAGGCATCACAGCTCAACCTTTATAAGCTTACATTTCGTCTTAGCACATTGCTTGTTATTGATCCATTCACTACGCACTGCCTGTGAATCCTCCTACTATCAAGCCTTCCACCTGATCCTGAAACGTTTGCAGTCTTACGTCTCTCACGCATTTGTCAGCCTCCCGGGTTTAGGACCGCCCACACATCTGAACTCGGAGCCGCGGTCAAACAAGCTGGAGCGTGTAACAAACAGGTCAGACTTCCGCTGCAGGATAAAACTTAGTAAGTACTTACAGCGATTACCTGTAGTTAAGATCTTCCTTGCCTTGTCCTATGTACATGCAGGCTACTGCAAACTTATATTGAATAACCAAATGTTCAGTCAGCTTTTGTTTGCTTGTGCACTTAGTCTCTGAACCGATTGCTGAAAATAACTGCCTTCAAATTGCTATACTTGAGATTTCAAGTCTGTTGAGTTAAAGCACTTTCCACTCCGCATAAGTTTTCTCCTATCAATTCTACCTTACTTTATCTGTATGTCAGATTTCTTAATTAAGCTGTGCTTGAATATTATTCTAGCCTTGCCTGAAGTCAGAACATATTGTTCTACTTATTCCTCACAATATATATTATATTATATTATATATTTATATTTTATATAGTGATCACTCATCCACAGCCTGCAGTTGTAGCAGTTCCAAGAACAATTGCACAACAAGGCAGTGGTATATAGATTGTTACATAGTTTCAACTTTGCAAAATTCTTTCTGCAAGGTGTGACAATGTCATACAACCAATTCCCAAGCATAAAGTATTTTGCTAAATTGATACCTTGTCATACAACTTTAAATCACACCCTTAGATAACCTGCACATTTGATCCTTCTGTTCAATTGACAGATTTTCATTACACCTAACCTGGACTATGATCTCTACAGATCCAAGTCTTTCAGATTGGGGAGCTGTTTGGGGATCTCTGACAGCACAAGGGGTTTGGAAATCTCAAGAGGCGAGATTACCAATCAATATTTTAGAACCCTGTGCAATTCTCAGAGCTCTTCAGCTTTGGCCTCTGTTAAAGAGAGAACTGTTCATTTATTTTCAAACAGACAATATCACATACAGTGGCATTTGCCAATCAGCAGGGTGGGACTCATAGTCCATAAGCTATGAAGAAGTATCTCGGATACTTGCTTGGGCAGAATCCAGTTCCTGTCTATTTTCTGTGGTGCATATCCCAGGTATAGACATTGGGAGGCGGATTATCTCAGCCGTCAGACTTTACATCCTGGGGAGTGGTTCCTCCATTCAGATGTGTTTTCTCAGACTGTTCAGATATGGGGTTTTCTGCAGATAAATCTGATGGCCTCTCGTCTAAAAGAGAGATTTCCCAGATGCCTGTCCAGGTTCAGGGTTTTTCAGGCAGAAGCAGTGGGTGCGCTGACACTTTCTTGGCGTTATCAACCTGCTTATATTTTCCCGCCTCTAGTTCTTCTTCCAAGAGTGATCTCCAGAATCATCATGGAACAATCGTTTGTGTTGCTGGTGGCTCCAGCATGGCCTCACAGGGTTTGGTATGCGGGTCTTGTTCGGATGTCCAGCTGCCAACCTTGGCCACTTCTGTTAAGGCCGGACCTACTGTCTCAAGGTCCGTTTTTCCATCAGATTTTCAAATCATTAAATTTGAAGGTATGGAAATTGATCACTCAGTGCTAAGTCATAGAGGTTTCTCTGACTCAGTGATTAATACTATGTTACAAGCTAGTAAATCTGTCTCTTGAATGATTTATTATCGAGTTTGGAAGACTTACATTTCATGGTGTTCTCATAAATTCTCTTGGTATTCTTTTAGAGTTGCAAGAATTTTACAGTTTCTTCAGGATGGTTTGGATAAGGTTTTGTCTGCAAGTTCCTTGAAGGAACAAATCTCTGCTCTCTTTCTGTTTTATTCACAGAAAAATTGCTAAACTTCCTGATATTCACTGTTTTGTACAGGCTTTAGTTCATATTTAAGCCTGTCATTAAATCAATCTCTCCTCCTCTGAGTCTTAATTTGGTTTGGAGGGCTTTACAGGCTCCTCCATATTGAGCCTATGCATTCTTTGGACATTTAACTACTTTCTTGGAAAGTGTTGTTCCTTTTGGCCATCTCTTCTTCTAGAAGAGTTTCTGAGCTATCTGCTCTTTCTTGTGAATCTCCTTTTCTGATTTTCGTCAGGATAAGGCGGTTTTGCAGACTTCATTTAAATTTTTTCCTAAGGTTGTGAATTCTAACAACATTAGAAGAGTAATTGTTGTCCCTTCCTTGTGTCCTAATCCTAAGAATTCTTTGGAAAGATCCTTACATTCTTTGGATGTGGGGAGAGCTTTGAAATATTATATTGAAGCTACTAAAGATTTCAAGAAGACTTCTAGTCTATTTCTTATATTTTCTGGTCCTAGAAAAGGTCAGAAAACTTCTGCTATTTCCTTGGTTTCTTGATTAAAGCTTTTGATTCTTCAAGCTTATTGGAGTCGGGTCAGGACCCGCCTCAGAGAATTACAGCTCATTCTACTCAGATCAGTCTCCACTTCGAGGGCTTTTAAGAATGAAGCTTCAGTTGATCAAATTTGCAAAGCGGCAACTTGGTCTTCTACATACAGTTACTAAATTCTACCAATTTGATGTATTTGCTTTTTCAGAAGCAGTTTTTGATAGAAAAGTTCTTCAGGCAGCTGTTTCGGTTTGATTCTTCTGCAGATGTTTTATTTTTTTTCTTGTCAAAACTTATATTTTGGGTTGTGGATTATTTTTTCAGCGGAAAATGGCTGTTTATTTTTATCCCTCCCTCTCTAGTGACTCGTGCGTGGAGTTCCACATCTTAGGTATTAATATCCCATACATCACTAGCTCATGGACTCTTGCCAATTACATGAAAGAAAACATAATTTATGTAAGAATTTACCTGATAAATTAATTTCTTTCATATTGACAAGAGTCCATGAGGCCCACCCTTTTTTTATGGTGGTTATGATTTTTTGTATAAAGCACAATTATTTCCAAATTCCTTTGTTGATGCTTTTTACTCCTTTCTTTATGACCCCACTACTTGGCTATTCGTTAAACTGAATTGTGGGTGTGGTGAGGGGGCCAATATGAAAGAAATTAATTTATCATGTAAATTCTTACATAAATTATGTTTTTTTGCAGGGCATTGCCCCGAGGATAATCAGCTCTTTTACAAAAAAATATACAAAATCCCACCTAACATTAAACCCCCCACCCCCCAAAATAAAGGAACCTAACACTAAAAAACCTAAACTACCCATTGCCCTGAAAAGGGCATTTGTTTGGGTATTGCCCTTAAAAGGGCATTTACTTTAGCTCTTTCTGCCCATCCCTAATCTAAATAAAAACAAATTCCCCAAAAAACCATTAAAAAATCATAAGTCTAACCCCCAGGTTGGTATTCACGGTTCCTGAAGTCCGGCAGAGAAGGTCCTGTTTCAGGCGGTGAAGTCTTCTTCCAAGCGCAACCTCATCTTCTTCCAGGAACATCCTGCGCAGAGCGGTGATTAAGATTGAAGACCGCGGAACTGAAGACTGGCGACCCTGGAACTGAAGGCCAGCGATCGTGGAGCCATGGAGCATGGAGGATCCTCTTCCTACAATCTCCACCGTACACTGAATAGTGAATTCAAGGTACGCGATTAAAGATGGCGTACCTTGAATTCCTATTGGCTGATTTGATTCTTCCAATTCAAATCAGCCAATAGGATGAAAGCTACTCAAATCCTATTGGCTAGTTAAATTAGCCAATAGCATGAGAGCAAGTGAAATTATATTGGGTAATTTAGGTTTTTTGGTGTTAGGTTCTTTTATTTTGCGGGGTGGATGGGTTAATGTTAGGAGGAACTTTGTATATTTTTGGTGAGCTGATTATCTTGGGGCAATGCCCTGCAAAAAGCCCTTTTAACGGCTACTGGTCTATTATTAGAGTAGGGGGTGTCTTTATTTTGGGGGGTCTTTATTTTAAAAGGGATTAGGTTTAATTTTGTTAAATTTGGGAATTTGATTTTTTTTATTTTCTGTAATGTTAGCTTTTTTTATTTTTTGTAACTTTAGAATGTATTAGTTTAGATAATTTGGGTTTATTTTAGGGGGTGTAAGGTAAGGGGTTGTTAGATTAGTGTACTGTACTTAGTTATTTAAATAGTTATTTGCGTTGTGGGTTTTGCGGTTTAGGAGTTAATAGGGTAAATAGGTTTATTGTAATGTAGGGATTTTGCGGTTTAGTAGTTAATACTTCGTGTAGGATTTTTTATTGTTCTATTTCATGCGGGAGGTGTTTTTTTTTTTTTTAATACTTTAATGTGGGCGATTAGGTGTTGTTTTTTTAATGCTCTGTTTGTCTTCGCTGCATCCCGGTGGATTCCGAAAATGACAGGGTGGTGAAAGAATCCACCTTCGGTGGGGTTTTTTTACCACCCTGCCATTTTTGGAATTCATCTTTTGCCCTTACGCTGCCAACATTCCATTGAGGATGTGTGCGCAACTGCCGATGGCCATTACAAACATTATAGTATAGATGTATAGATTTATAAGAAACTTTTATAGGAGATGGCTTCATTTAAGCCTTTAGGTGCAGCTGATTGCAATTCATGAATCCATCTGCATTCCTTTTGTAGAAGCATTTTTGTGATATTGCCCCTTCTCCCTTTTAGTTTTAGTTGTTCAATGGCAAAAAATGAAATATCATATTTGTGCCCTCGATTTACTGTGTTCATATGTTGGGCCACAGGTACATTACGATTCCATTTAAAGGGACACTGAACCCAAAATGTTTTCTTTCGTGATTCAGATAGAGCATGAAATTTTAAGCAACTTTCAAATTTACTCCTATTATTACATTTTCTTTATTCTCTTGGTATCTTTATAGGAAATACAAGAATGTAAGTTTAGATGCCGGTCCATTTTTGGTGAACAACCTGGGTTGTCCTTGCTGATTGGTGGATAAATTCATCCACCAATAAAAAAATGCTCTCTAGAGTCCTGAACCAAAAAAAAGCTTAGATGCCTTCTTTTTCAAATAAAGATAGCAAAAGAAAGAAGAAAAATTGATAATAGGAGTAAATTAGAAAGTTGTTTAAAAATTGCATGTTCTATCTAAATAACAAAAGAAAAAATGTGGGTTCAGTGCCCCTTTAATGTCCCTTATATGTTCCAATACTCTAGTGCGTAATTCTCTAGAGGTTTCACCTACATAGATGAGGGGACATTTGTACATTGCAACATAAATCATTCTTCGTGACCTACAGTTCAGAAAGTCTGAAATTTCATATTTCTTAGTTTTCGGATGTGTGAAGAGTTTTATAGAGGCCATATTTTTGCATGCCTGACAACGTCCACATTTGAAGAAACCTTTTGATTTTTTCAACCATGTTCTTGGCTGTACTTGTGAGAAATGACTATCCGTTAGGATATCTTTCAAATTCTTGTATCTTCTATGTGTTATTGTTGGTTTGTCAGTGACAACCTCCTTGAGTTCATCATCCTCCTGGAGCACATGCCAATGTCTTCGAAAGAGATTGTGAATGATATTATTCTTGTCATCGAAGGTTCCTATTATTCTGATCTCTCTAGAGCCTTTGCTCTTTAGTAAGCTTTCTTCAAGCATCTACTCGGATAGCCTCTTTATTTAAATCTTCGCCTCAATACATTTGCCTCAAGTTCAAAATCAACTTCTGTGCTGCAGTTATGTCTGGCGCATAGATATTGTCCAAATGGAATACCCATCCTCAAATTTTTTTTGGGTGGTACTATCAGAATAAAAAGGAACCTTTGATGACAAGAATAATATCATTCACAATATCTTACACCAAGAACATGGTTGAAAGAATCAAAAGGTTTCTTCAAATGTGGACGTTGTCAGGCATGCAAAAATATGGCCTCTACAAAACTCTTCACACATCCGAAAACAATTAAGAAAAATTAAATTTCAGACTTTCTGAACTGTAGGTCACGAAGAGTGATTTATGTTGCAATGTACAAATGTCCCCTCATCTATGTAGGTGAAAACTCAAGAGAACTACGCACTAGAGTATTGGAACATATAGGGGACATTAAATGGAATCGTAATGTACCTTTAGCCCAACATATGAACACAGTACATCGAGGGCACAAATATGATATTTCATTTTTTGCCATTGAACAACAAACTAAAAAGGGAGAAGGGGCAATATCACAAAAAGGATTCTACAAAAGCAATGCAGATGGATTCAGGAATTGCAATCAGCTGCACCTAAAGGCTTAAATGAAGCCATCTCCTATAAAAGTTTCTTATAAATCTATACATAATATATAAAAGGGACATATTTAGAAGAGGAAATAGGCAGTAACTTTTTCACTATATGGTTTTTGAATGATTAGCGCATATATCCGATCAAAAAACATACCCCCAAATTAATGCATCAATGATGAAATTATGGGATAAATAATTAAAATAGGAAGTAATATTCTGATCTTGACACATGTTTTCTGAATAAGACATCTGTAGATGAATTGACATATGGATTTTAAAAGCAAGAAAATCTTGTTACTCAATACAAATAAGCACTAATTTTCCCTTGGATACAAAAATATGTCTCAAATTTGATTTGATATATAAGTGGTAACATATAATAACTGCATAACATCAAACACTATAAGCATTCAACTCAATATAGAGTTAATGTCTTATTATGTAGCTATTACACGTATACCTATATTCTTTATAAATATCATTGTCCCTTTGGGTTATTATACTTCATTGCAAGACATTTACCATGGTTACCTTATCCTTTTGATATTGAAATATCTGTGTTTTGCTTATTAAAAAACACAACTCATTTAAAAGGCTGAGCGTGCAGAAAGAGCAGACATCCTTACCTTATCTATGTCTCTGTACACACATGCCTCCTGGTCTTATCTCTGTCTATACATAAAGGCTGATAACTTAAAGCAATTGAAAATTAACATTTTACCTTCCCTCACACACATCACCCTCTGGGCAGCTGCTGAAACGTGTGCATATAAAACTTTTCTTTAGAAAATACAAAAACATTCATATTTTTAGTATAGGTGATGGTATTAACAGGCAAATCCAGCTTTTTTAAATGACAAAAAAGGTAAATTATTTAATTAACAATTTCATACACTAGCAGATAAAAATGATCTCTGGGAACACATTAAAGGGGATAAAATTGTACAGCACAATGTCCCTTTAAACTTGCAACCACCCAAAGCCCAGATGCCACAATTTTAAATGCAGATACGTTACCCATCTGTAAAGTACAAACTGTTTCTGTGCCTGTTATTTGATTATTGAATATTCTACATTTCTGCAAGCAAGTCTGCTTATTTGGACAAACAGAAACAGCGTGAACATGTAACCTGAATTTACATTGAGCTGTGCATTAGAAATGTAGTTTAAATTACAGGTAGCCCTCAGTTTACGCTGGGGTTAGGTTCCAGAAGGAATGGTTGTAAATCAAAACCCAGTTTATAATGTAAGTCAATGGGAAGTGAGGGAGATAATTTTGAGAGGGGCCTGGAACCTGTCATAAGTAACACCTAAGCTTTGAAATTAAGACTTTAAATGCTGAACAGCATTATAAACCTAATAAAATAATCACACAACATATAATTAAACTAAGTTAAATGAACAAAAACATTTGCTAAACATCATTATAAACCTAATAAAATAATCACACAACACAGACTTCACTTGCATTTTTCTGCAAACAGTTCTTTCTATGCATTCCAATCTGGACTGATTTATAGACAGGAAGATCTTGTTCCTTTGAAATCTGCTTGATAGCTCAGGTCTGGTTAAACTGATTAATTTCAGCTTGCTTGGCTTTGCACACAAGCGGACAGCTCCACCTACTGGCTATTTTAATAAATCCACTGCTTCTCAATGCTTTTCAATAGCAGTCACATGACTGGAAAAAAAGGTTGTTATTCTGAAACGGTGTAAATTGAACCATTGTAAAACAAGGGCCACCTCTATATGGCATATTACTTTATGCAGTTATAAAGTGATACATAGCACTATTACAACAACTATTCACCTAAAGGGATAGTCTACACCAGAATATTTATTGTTTAAAAAAAAATAAAAAAATAGATAATTCCTTTATTACCCATTCCCTAGTTTTGCATAACCAACAGTTATATTAATGCACTTTTTACCTCTGTGATTATCTTGTATCTAAGCCACTGCAAACTGCCCCTTATTTCAGTTCTTTTGATAGACTTGCATTTTAGCCAATCAGTGCGGGCTCCTAGGAAGTCCACGTGCGTGAGCACAGTGTTATCTATATGAAACACATGAACTAACACCCTCTAGTGGTGAAAAACTGTAAAAATGCCCTGAGCTAAGAGGCAGCCTTTAAGGGCTTAGAAATTAGCATATGAACCTCCTAGATTTTGCTTTCAACTAAGAATACCAAGAGAACAAAGCAAAATTGGTTATAGAAGTAAATTGGAAAATTGCTTAAAGTTACATGCCCTATCTGAATAATGAAAGTTTGTTTTGGACTAGACTGTCCCTTTAAACATAAATGTCCTATTATCAGTAGGAGCTGATAGGTAACTCTGCCTCCAACAAATATTTGATGTGAAGAGAATGAGTGTCTATGACATTTACCAGAGAAATTGCATTCTCATTGGCAAGGCCACTGCTTTTGTAAATACAGGGGTATCCAATTACTATTTTAGATAAAGTTTAGCTACAGGAAGTTTTCTCTCACCAGATTTTAGAATGTACAGATATACTGTACTGAGCTTGATTAATCTACTGTATTTTTAAACTTAGTATTGCTCAAGATATAAATGAGACAATTTACTTTCTCTCTACCACAGTTGTCTTTCTACAGTACATAGAGAATTAGTCTATTTAATAGTGTGTAATATATTCAGTATATGAATGGGAAGCATATTGAAACATTTAATGAAAACTATAGTCCCTAATGTACTTATACGAGCTCTCCAAACACGTTTATGGACTCTTTAAAAAAAAAAAAAAAAAGTAATATTTACATAAAGGTTCTGTCCTTTGTGGTATGTAATGTTGCTAAAATATGTATAGGAAAATATATAAATATATAAACATATATACACAACCACTTCCATGTTACTTTGAGCTTCCAAACTGCTCTAGTCCCTGGGGCTTATCCACATTCTATAAATCCCCTATATGGTGAATTGTTGCAAATAGTAGCTTGAATAATGTGTCAATAATTCAAGGCTTGTTCAATCCTGGGAGGCATGGGTCCACACACATATACATATATATTCAATACTGGCCCAGTGACAGTAAAGTCAAAATTTAACTTTCATGGTTCAGAAAGAGCATGCAAATTTAAACAACTTTTCACTTTACTTCTACTGTAAAATGTGCTTTGTTCTCGTGGCATCTTTTGTTGAAGAGCAAATCTAGGTAGGCAGAAAGGAGCTCAGGAGCGTGCATGTGTCTCGAGTAGTCTATGGCAGCTGTGTTTGCTTTGTATAACATGGCTATAAACAATATTGCAAACACTGCTGCCAGATGGCTAAATACACATGTATGCTCCTGATCTTACATAGGATTGCCAAGTAAACTGTTAACAGACGTAAATTGGAAAGTGGTTTACAATTTCATGCTCTATCTAATCCATGTAAGTTTACATTTACCTTAAAAGGACATTAAACTGCTGAGCTCAACTACAAAAGAACATTTACTATGTATGTTATTGCATTTCCTCCCGGTTCACCTTACAATACAATGTATTAACCCTAACCTATAAAGCACTCCACAGCATCATTCCCAACTAGATTTCCTCTCTCATCTCCAAATATTCCCAAAGCTGTCCTCTATCAACCTCTGCCCTACATCTCTCCACATCTATTATATCTACTTACCTCTCCAACCTCCAAGAGTGCTCACCTGCTGTTCCTGTCCTCTGGAACTCTCTATCCCGCTCCATCAGACTGTCTTCAACCTTGCTTGCTTTAAAAACTCAACTATTCGGAGAGGCTCCCCATCTCTCTGATTTTCATCCTACCCAAAATAAATCTTGACCTGCCTTGACTCACTTCTGCAGCTACAATAAACGCGACAAGCTACCCCAAACCTTTTGTCTCTGCACCTTCAACCTGCAGACTGTAAGCTCTCCGGAGCAGGGCCTGACTCCTCCTGTACTAGTTTTCTTTAGTCTATTATGTTTTTTTATCTCAAATCTATGTCATTTTTAAACCTCTACCTATGTACCCAGCGTTACAACATTTTGTGGTGCTATAAAAATAAATAACAAACAACAACAACAGACATAAAGCTTTTTATACATATGAAAGTTTAAACACGTTACTTCTTACAAGTTGAAAACATTATTATTATTATTATTATTATTATTATCGGTTATTTGTAGAGCGCCAACAGATTCCACAGCGCTATAAACAAAGGGGAGTACAACAAAACAATTAAAGGGATCAGATGGGTAGAGGGCCCTGCCAAGAGTTGCACTGTTGTAGTCCACTCTTAAGAAGGATATCTACAAACAGCTGGACTCTTAGGCTTACATGCTAAGGGGGTTCAGGGGATAGCAATGGAGGAGTGGAACTGGTATAAAGTAAGGTTAGCATAGGTTGTATGCATCCTTGAACAGTAGAGTCTTTAGGGAGCGCTTGAAGCTTTCAAAACTAGGGGAGAGTCTTGTGGGGCGAGGCAGAGAGTTCTACAAGATGGGAGCCAGTCTGGAGAAGTCCTGTCAATGGGAGTGCGATGAGGTAACCAGGGAGGAGGAGAGTAGGAGGTCATGAGCAGAGCGAAGGGGAGGGGAGGGAGAGTATCTGGAGACAAGGTCTGAGAAATAGGGGGGGGAGCAGTGCAGTTGAGGGCCTTGTATGTCAGAGTGAAAATTTTGTGTTTGATCCTAGAGGTAAGAGGAAGCCAGTGAAGGGCGGGAAAGAATGAGAGAGTGTATTAAAATCTTAGTTGCATCTTGTGTAAGGAAGTGTCTAATTTTGGAGATGTTTTTAAGGTGGAAGCGGCAGGCTTTAGCCAAGGACTGAATGTGAGGAGTGAAGGAAAGATCTGAGTCAAATGAGACCCCGAGACATCGGGCATGCGGGGTAGGGGTAATGATGGAGTTGTCGACAGTTATAGAGATATTGGGGGTGGAGATTTTGGAAGAAGGGGGGAAAATGAGGAGCTCAGTTTTGGAGAGATTTAGCTTGAGGTAGTGGGAGGACATCCAGGAAGAGATGCGAGAAATACAGTTAGTAGTGACACGGGTTAGCAAGGAAGGAGATAGGTCTGGTGCAGAGAAGTAAATTTGGGTGTCGTCGGCATACAAATGATATTGGAAACCGTGGGACTTAATTAGGGAGCCTAGTGATGATGTATAGATTGAGAAGAGAAGGGGACCGAGGACAGAGTCTTGCGGTACTCTGACAGAAAGTGGTGATGGGGCAGAGGAGGCCCCAGAGAAGGCTACACTGAAGGTACGGTCTGATAGGTAGGAAGAGGGCCACGAAAGGGCTGTGTCACAGATGCCGAAGTATGGAAGGGTTTGGAGCAAAAGAGGGTGGTCGACAGTGTCAAAGGTTGCGGACAGATCAAGGAGGATAAGCAGAGAGAAGTGGCCTTTTGATTTTGCTGTAAGTAGGTCGTTGGTGACCTTAACAATAGCTGTCTCTGTGGAGTGATAGGGACGAAATCCAGATTGCAGCGGGTCAAGAAGGGAGTTTAATGTAAGGAAATGGGATAGGCGTGCATATACTAGTTTTTCGAGAAGCTTTGAAGCAAGAGGGAGGAGGGAAATAGGGCGGTAGTTGGATGGGGAGGTAGGATCAAGGGAAGGTTTTTTGAGGATAGGTGTGACCAGTGCATGTTTCATCGATGAGGGAAAGGTTGAAAATGTGCAAGATCTGTTGCCAGGCAAAGAAGACCCATAGGAACCGTCCTGCTTTGGTGTTAAAATCATCCTATTTTATAAGCCACCACTTATCTGTGTGTGTTTTTTTTTTCTCCCTATAAAACCTCACTATCAAATAGAACTAATCTGAGACACCTATGCCTTTTACAACCTACGTAGAGGTACCCTGCTGGACATAAATAGTGAGCAACTGTTTGGGTGACTATGGCCACCACAAATACAGCAATAATACAACAAACAATAATAAATTTTCTTTAGTTGTAATGTTAAAAGCCTGACTTATTGCCTATTCATAAAATGTAATGCCTAGTAGAGAATGCATGCCACTCAGTTTGAGAATCTCTGTTAGCTTTACTAGCAAATGAATCAATCTAATTTTAGTTTATCCGTGTTCTGCTCTTTGAGTGACAGTTGTAACTAGCAATGTGCATTCGGAAAATTTGTAAAGATCCGAATGCAGAAGTAGACGGCCCCTTGTGCCGTTCGGATCTTTTCGTAGCCGTATTAATTCTAGTGATTTTTAACTAGAATTAATCCAGCTGCAAAAATATCTGAACGGATACTCACGAAGGATCCAAATGCTAATCTCATCTCTAGTTGTAACAAATTTAGAATAAATAAGTTTTCAGTGATGACCCCGTGGTGAGCCTCGATCAAAATTAACAACACTGCATGTGTCAAATGGTCTATTCAATCATATGACCTAATGTAAACTGCCGTTTTCAGCAACGTCATTCTTTTCTAGTAAATAATCCAGAATAAACTAACATTTCTAGAATCTTAAAGGGACAGTCAACACTAGAATTTTTTTTGTTTTAAAAAGATAGATAATCCAATTTATTACCCATTCCCCAGTTTTGCATAACCAACACTGTTATATTAATACACATTTTACCTCTGTAATTACCTTGTATCTACGCCTCTGCAAACTACCCCCTTATTTTAGTTCTTTTGACAGACTTGCATTTTAGCCAATCAGTGCCCACTCCTTGGTAAATTCACATGCAATGTTATCTATATGAAACACATTTAGATTAGAGGCTGCCTTCAAGGTTTATGAAATTAGTATATGAACCTCCTAGATTTAGCTTCAACTAAGAATACCAAAAGAACAAAGCAAAATTGGTGATAAAAACTTTACTGTCCCTTTGAATTCTTGTGTGAGTGATGGGATTTCTGTATGTTGCAGCACACATTAGAAACAAAATCAACGATCAAGAAAAAAAAAAAAGAAAAAAAAATTGACTTGGGTTTTCTGAATAAAAATAACCACACACACATCTATATATATATGTGTGTGTAATATATATATTATATTACACACACACACACACACACCAGTAATGTTGCAGCTAGACAAATATAAAATCCAGAAATCATAATCCCCAATTCTATCTGTAGAAGGTACAAAAAAAAAATTAAATCAAACTTTTTCATTTACACTGTACTTTACTGACAGCTAAACAATATCATCTTCTTACACATTTTTGTATACGATATGCATATTACACATTTGTGTATGCGCTTTACATACTATATGTGTTTATATCTACTGTTGAACATCAGCAGCATACTTATACCACCAACTATATTAAATTATACAGGTTACTTTACACATGTGCAGAAGATCATTGCTGTTGATTAACAATGCCTTGGTAAATCTACATTGTTGTCACTCTTGTGCACCCACATGAATATTTAATTTCCCCTGTGTTTTAAAATAACAACTAGAAACCAGTCAGCTGTAGAGAACACTACCTGGGGCTCTTTGTTCAGGCTTAATCCTCTCCTGCGCAGTTTATTGGCACTCCGTGTAAAGAAGTCCACCATGTTGCTGGAATACCCCACTGGCAATTTACAAAAACAACTTCTGAGGTGCAATGAGCATAGTGAGAAACTCAGACAAACAAACAAAAAAAAAAAGAGAACTTTAAGCAGGTCTCATTTCATACATTTCCTGTTCTGTGCTGAATGGAGGAAATGTATGAAGCGTTCAGTTATTAATATACGCCGCGGATGAACGAGAAACAGTAGAAATATGAACATAGAAGGGAAGATTATATAAATATTCATATGATCAGGGAAATAAAGACGAAGTCTGAATAAAGACAATTTGATCTTTGGTACATGTTGTTAAAACGGTAAACTTTCACAGATAACTGATAGAAATAAGTATTTATAACTTGTAATGATCTTAACAAGTTATGAATAATAAAGGAATATTCTGGTCAAAATTTAAATATGCATAGATGAATTACATCTGAATAGAAATATATTTGCTATATACATGTATTTGCATAAATTAGCATTGTTTTAGTGCTAAAATTTTTCTGTGCATATGAAGCATAGCTAGATATTCTCAGTGCACCAGAATTTAAATACGGCAGCTGCTCAAAGCACCAGTGGGACTTGTATCATGTCACCAATTAAACATTCGGCTAGATTACGAGTTGTGCGTTAGGACCTCTTAACGCTGCTTTTTTACGCCCGCTGCTATTACGAGTCTTGAAGGTTTAGGGGCACCGCACACTTCTTTGGCCTTACCGCAAAACGACTTACGTAAACTTCGTAAAGTCTTTTTTCTATGGGACTTCCATAGTGCCGGTATTACGAGTCTGTCCTGGGAGGCCAAAAAGTGAGCGGTACACCCTACCCTGTCAAGAGTCCTAACGCATTTAAAAGTCAGTAGTTAAGAGTTTTATGATACAACGCCGTAACATAAAACTCATAACTAAAGTGCAAAAAAGTACACTAAAACCCATAAACTACCTATTAACCCCTAAACCGAGGACCTCCCGCATCGCAAACACTATAATAACATTTTTAACCCCTAATCTGCCGCTCCGGACACCGCCACCAAATACATTATACTTATGAACCCCTAATCTGCTGCCCCCAACATCCCTGCGACCTACATTATATTTATTAACCCCTAATCTGCCTCCCCCAATGTCGCCGCCATTATAATAAACATTTTAACCCCTAAACCGCCGCACTCCCGCCTCGCAAACAGTTAAATATTATTAACCTCTAATCTGCCGTCCCTAACATCGCCGCCACTATATTAAAGTTATTAACCCCTAAACCTAAGTCTAACCCTAAACCTAACACTCACTAACCTAAATATAATTTAAATAAATATTACTATCATTAACTAAATTATTCCTATTTAAAACTAAATACTTACCTGTAAAATAAACCCTAAGCCAGCTACAATATAACTAATAGTTGCATTGCAGCTAGCTTAGTGTTTATTTTTATTTTACAGGCAAGTTTGTATTTATTTTAACTAGGTAGAATAGTTATTAAATAGTTATTAACTATTTAATAACTACCTAGCTAAAATAAATACAAATTTACCTGTAAAATAAAACCTAACCTAAGTTACACTAACACTACACTATAATTAAATACATTAACTAAATTAAATACAATTAAATAGTGATGTCGTGAACATAAAAATTTGGGTTTGCGAACGGCGAACGCGAACTTCCACAAAAGTTTGCGAACGGGCGAACCGCCATAGACTTCAATAGGCAGGCGAATTTTAAAACCCACAGGGACTCTTTCTGGCCACAATAGTGATGGAAAAGTTGTTTCAAGGGGACTAACACCTGGACTGTGGAATGCCGGAGGGGGATCCATGGCAAAACTCCCATGGAAAATTACATAGTTGATGCAGAGTCTGGTTTTAATCCATAAAGGGCATAAATCACCAAACATTCCTAAATTGTTTGGAATAACGTGCTTTAAAACATCAGGTATGATGTTGTATTGATCAGGTAGTGTAAGGGTTACGCCCGCTTCACAGTGCGCAGTGTAGGAGATATACCTGCCCTGCCCATGCTTTGCAGACCAGGTATCAGTGGTATCAGTGGTCTGATGGACCCTTGCCCCAACACTGTGTGCCAGACATGCCATTATAGCTTTGGCGTTGCTTTTTGGCAATTAGAAGGCTGCTAAATGCCACTGCGCACCACACGTGTTTTATGCCCAGCAGTGAAGGGGTTAATTAGGGAGCATGTAGAGTTAATTTTAGCTTAAGTGTAGTGTAGTAGACAACCCAAAGCATTGATCTAGGCCCATTTTGGTATATTTCATGCCACCATTTCACCGCCAAATGCAATCAAATAAATTGTTCACTTTTTCACAAACTTTAGGTTTCTCACAGAAATTATTTACAAACAACTTATGCAATTATGGCATAAATGGTTGTAAATGCTTCTCTGGGATCCCCTTTGTTCAGAAATAGCAGACATATATGACTTTGGCATTGCTTTCTGGTAATTAGAAGGCCGCTAAATGCTGCTGCGCATCACACGTGTATTATGGCTAGCAGTGAAGGGGTTAATTAGGTAGTTTGTAGGGAGCTTGCAGGGTTAATTTTAGCTTTAGTGTAGAGATCAGCCTCCCACCTGACACATCAGACCCCCTGATCCCTCCCAAACAGCTCCCTTCCCTCCCCCACCCCACAATTGTCCCCCCATCTTAAGTACTGGCAGAAAGTCTGTCAGTACTAAAATAAAAGTTTTTTACATTTTTTTTAATTTTTTTATAGCATATTTACATATGCTGTGGTGTAGCATCCCCCCTTAGCCCCCAACCTCCCTGACCCCCTCAAAACAGCTCTCTAACCCTCCCCATCTGCCTTATTGGCGGCCATCTTGGGTACTGGCAGCTGTCTGCTATTATTTCACAGTCAAAAAAGTGTTGTTTTTTAAATGTACACTACTGTTACACCAGATATGAGTGGTGGCACTGGGCAAGTGGGCACAGTATACGCTGTGAGCCTGACACACACGATGGCAGGCAGGCAACTGCAATTAGATTAGATTACACAGGAAAAAAAAAAAGCAGACTGATGTTCTAGCCCTAAAAAGGGCTTTTTGGGGTGCTGTCCTTACAGCAGAGATCAGATGAGTCCTTCAGGACTGTAGTGGACACTGAATACACTAACCTAGCTATCGATTTCCCTATTAAATCAGCAGCAGCTACACTGTCCCTCCTCTCACTAAGAATGCAGCTTCCGAATGAATCTAAAATGTATGCTGTCCAGGAGGTGGGAGGGTCTGGGAGGTAGGGTCTGTTGTAATGTGTTTTCTGACTGTGAGGTACAGGGTCAAAGTTTACTCAATGATGACGAATAGGGGGCGGACCAAACATTGCATATGTTCGCTGTCCGCGGCAAACGCGAACATGCTATGTTCGTCGGGAACTATTCGCCGGCGAACTATTCGCGACATCACTACAATTAAATAAATTAAATTAGCTAACGTACAAAAAAATGACCAATTTTGCTTTGTTCTTTTGGTATTCTTAGTTGAAGCTAAATCTAGGAGGTTCAAACTAATTACACCTAATCTATCAGCCCTATTAAAATAAAAAAGCCCCCCAAAATAAAAAAAAACCTAGCCTAAACTAAACTACCAATAGCCCTTAAAAGGGCCTTTTGTGGGGCATTGCCCCAAAGTAATCAGATTTTTACCTGTAAAAAAAATACAAACAACCCCCCCAACAGTAAAACCCACCACCCACACAACAAACCCCCCAAATAAAAATAAAAACTATCTAAAAAAACCTAAGCTCCCCATTGCCCTGAAAAGGGCCTTTGGATGGGCATTGCCCTTAAAAGGGCAGTTAGCTCTTTTGCCACCCAAACCATAATCTAAAAAATAAAACCCACCCAATTCACCCTTAAAAAAAAAAAAAAAAGAACCTAACACTAACCCCCTGCAGATCAACTTACCGGGAGAAGTCTTCATCCAAGCCGGGCCAAAGGCCTCAACGAAGCCAGGAGCAGTCTTCATCCAAGCCGGGCGAAGTGCTCCTCCAGACGGGCAGAAGTCTTCATCCAAGCTGGGCAGAAGTGGTCCTCCAGACGGGCAGAAGTCTTCATCCAGACGTCATCTTCTATCTGTATCCATCCTGCACTGAGCAGTTCCATCTTCAAGACATCCGATGCGGAGCATCCTCTTCTTCGGACGACTAAAACAAAATGAAGGTACCTTTAAGTGACGTCATCCAAGATGGCGTCCCTTAGATTCCGATTGGCTGATAGAATCAGCCAATCGGATTAAGGTAGAAAAAATCCTATTGGCTGATGCAATCTAGACCTAACAGTAAAACAAACTAATCTACTCATTGCCCCTAAAGTTCATTTGTATGGGCATTGCCCTTAAAAGGGCAATCGGCTCTTTTAGTGCCCATTAAAATGGATAGTCAACACCAGAATTTTTGGTTGTTTAAAAAAGATAGATAATCCCTTTATTACCCATTTCCCAGTTTTGCATAACCAACAAAGTTATAATAGTACACATTTTACCTCTGTAATTACCTTGTATCTAAGCCTCTGCAGACTGCCCCCTTATTTCAGTTCTTTTGACAGACTTGCATTTTAGCCAATCAGTGCTCACTCCTCTGTAAATTCACGTGCATGAGCTCAATGTTATCTATATGAAACACATGAACTAATGCCCTCTATTGGTGTAAAACTGTCAAAATGCATTTAGATTAGAGGCGGCCTTCAAGGTCTAAGAAATTAGCATATGAACCTTCTAGGTTTAGCTTTCAACTAAAAATACCAAGAGAACAAAGCAAAATTGGTGATAAGTAAATTGCCCTATTTTAATCAAGTTTTTTTGGACTTGACTGTCCTTTTAAAAAAAAAAAGCTCTAATCTTTTAAAAAAAAAAAAAAAAAAAAAAACCTAACACTAACCCTGACATAGGTACTCACCATTCCTGAAGTCTGGCGGGGAAGGTCTTCTTCCAGGCAGCTCCATCTTCATCCAGCGTGGGACCATCTTCATCCAGCATGGGACCATCTGCATTCTTCATCCCAGTGGCACGGAGTGGAGAAAGATTGGTGGCGGAGCAGTCATCCAACGTGGAGGCTCCTCTTCATAAGATTGTCCGCCGCACACTGAAGATTGAATGCAAGGTACCCGTTTTATATTGGGGTACCTTGCATTCCTATTGGCTGAAAATTTCAAAATCAGCCAATAGGATGAGAGCTACTTAAATCCTATTGGCTGTTCAATGCCCATACAAATGCATTGGGAAAAAAAAAAAAAAGTGTGGGAATTCACCAAGACTTCCTCTAGACACTTTGGTTAATAAAAGCACACTGTCACACCCACTTAAGGTGCAATAGGGGAGCTAAATAACCCCAAAGCAAGCCACACAGAAATGTAAGCACCATGTGTTCCACACAGTGTGGGGTGATCACACAGCAGGACCGCTGACAGGTTTGCATTTAGTGTATTGTAGAAAGTGTTATTGCCCATTCCTAGAGGATCTTGCTATCCCTCTAACCAGACTGTGCTCCAGCTCCTCCCACCAGCAGCAGCTGTGTTTAAAAGGAATAGTCTACAATAGAATTGTTATTGTTTTAAAAGATGCATAATCCCTTATTACCCATTCCTCAGTTTTGCATAGCCAACAGTTATATTAATATACTTTTTACCTCTGTGATTACCTTGTATCTAAGAACCTTCTGACAGCCCCCTTATCACATGACTGTGACTATTTATTATCTATTGACTTGCATTTAGCATTGTGTTGTGCTAAATCTTAAATAACTTTCTGTGCCTGAACACAGTGTTATCTATATGACCCACATGAACTATCAAGTCTCTTGTTTTGAAAAGCAATTTAAAAAGCATGTGATAAGAGGCAGCCCTCAAGGGTTTAGAAATGAGCATATGAGCCTGTCTACGTTTAGTTTCAACTAAGAATACCAAGAGAAAAAAAAGCAAATTTGATAAAAGTAAATTGAAAAGTTGATTAAAATTACATGTCCTATCTGAATAATGAAAGTTTAAATTTTGACTAGACTGTCCCATTAAGTGATATTGTTCCCTGTCCTGGGGGAACTTAGTTCCTCCTGCAAAAATAGTTCAGGGACTCCGTTCCCATGCGTTCCCGCTTGACCCCTGGGGTTTTACAGTTAGGGGGTAATTTGTATTTATTTATTTAGTAAAAGAGCTTTAGGGCAATGTGCTACAAAAGGCCCTTTTTTAGGGCTATTGGTAGTTTAGTGTTAAATTAGGGTTTTTTTTATTTTGGGGTAGCTTTTTGGTTTTCATAGGGGTATTAGATTAAGTTTAAAAAATTTTTTTGGATAATATCGTTAATTATTTTTCTGTAATTTAAGATTTTTTTTATTTTTGTAATCATAGGTTGTCTATTTTAATTAAATCTTAGTTTTTTTTATTTTCATGTAAATATAGGATGTTTTAGTTTTGGTAATTTAAAGATAGTTTTTTTTTATTTTAAGTAATTGTAGTTAATTGGGGTTAACTTAGGGGATGTTAGGTTAGGGGGCTTAGTGATTAGATTGATACTTTGCGTTGTGGGGGTTGACGGTTTAGGGTTTAATAGGTTAATTAGGTGGTAGATTAGGGGTTAATACATTTATTAGGTACTGTGGTAGGGGGGGTGGCGGTTGAGAGGTACATATTGCACATGTGTTAGGTGTTTGTTAAGGCTTTTAAGGAGTTACGATGCTTATATACTCCTTGCCTATGTATGGCAAGGTGAAAATGGAGTAACATTTCTTTCCAGTCCTTGCGCTGAATATATGATACCGACTTGCGACGTTGGTTCTTTGTTATTTTATGGGAGTAAAAATACCGGGCGACGGGTAAAATATATGTGATCGCTAGAGCCGCAAACATATTGGCAATGCCGCATATATGATCAAGCCCTCAGTATTTTCAAAATTCTACTAATCTAAATATAATAAATCGGTTCTAATAGGGAAACACACATACTAGCTATTCAATTTAAAAGAGGAATGATTATGTTGTAAGTCATATAAAAGTAGTTGGACAGCCAAAGAAACATTTTTTGTTTTGCTCTGAAATGGTTTTTAATGCAAATTCTTTAGAAATAACTGAATAGCATAACGGGGGTACTCAAAGACACACTACCACAACATATATAGACCCCATTTGGGATAGTGATATTAGGTAATTCTACGGTTTGTTTGTTTGTGTGTGTGTGTGGGGGGGGGGGGGGTTTAAGTGTGTTCAAATATCTAGAAATGATTTGAAACAACAATGTATGCATGTGAAATTTGCTCAAAATTCACAATACACTTATTTAACTGACAGAAAATTAATGTACCCTAAACCATAGGCAAAAGCAAGTTAAAATTGTAGTGAAAACCTGTTAGTTTAATTTGTATTTGCTGCAAACTAAGGCCTAGATTTAGAGTTTGGCATTAGCCGTGAAAACCAGCGTTAGAGGCTCCTAACGCTGGTTTTAGACTACCTCCGGTATTTGGAGTCACTCAAAAAAGGGTCTAACGCTCACTTTTCAGCCGCGACTTTTCCATACCGCAGATCCCCTTACGTCAATTGCGTATCCTATCTTTTCAATGGGATCTTTCTAACTCCGGTATTTAGAGTCGTGTCTGAAGTGAGCGTTAGAAATCTAACGACAAAACTCCAGCCGCAGGAAAAAAGTCAGTAGTTAAGAGCTTTCTGGGCTAACGCCGGTTTATAAAGCTCTTAACTACTGTGCTCTAAAGTACACTAACACCCATAAACTACCTATGTACCCCTAAACCGAGGTCCCCCCACATCGCCGCAACTCGATTAAATTTTTTTAACCCCTAATCTGCCGACCGCCAACTACGTTATCCTTATGTACCCCTAATCTGCTGCCCCTAACACCGCCGACCCCTATATTATATTTATTAACCCCTAATCTGCCCCCCACAACGTCGCCGCCAGCTACCTACACTTATTAACCCCTAATCTGCCGACCGCAAAGCGCCGCCACCTACGTTATCCTTATGTACCCCTAATCTGCTGCCCCTAACCCCGGCGACCCCTATATTATATTTATTAACCCCTAATCTGCCCCCCTCAACGTCGCCTCCACCTGCCTACACTTATTAACCCCTAATCTGCCGAGCGGACCGCACCGCTACTATAATAAAGTTATTAACCCCTAATCCGCCTCACTAACCCTATAATAAATAGTATTAACCCCTAATCTGCCGACCGGAGCTCACCGCTATTCTAATAAATGTATTAACCCCTAAAGCTAAGTCTAACCCTAACACTAACATCCCCCTAATTTAAATATAATTTTAATCTAACGAAATTAATTAACTCTTATTAAATAAATTATTCCTATTTAAAGCTAAATACTTACCTGTAAAATAAATCCTAATATAGCTACAATATAAATTATAATTACATTGTAGCTATTTTAGGATTAATATTTATTTTACAGGCAACTTTGTAATTATTTTAACCAGGTACAATAGCTATTAAATAGTTAAGAACTATTTAATAGTTACCTAGTTAAAATAATTACAAAATTACCTGTAAAATAAATCCTAACCTAAGTTACAATTAAACCTAACACTATACTATCATTAAATTAATTAAATAAAATACCTACAATTACACCTAACACTATCAATACATTAATTAAATACAATATCTACAAATAACTACAATGAAATAAACTAACTAAAGTACAAAAAATAAAAAAGAACTAAGTTACAAAAAATAAAAAAATATTGACAAACATAAGAAAAATATTACAACAATTTTAAACTAATTACACCTACTCTAAGCCCCCTAATAAAACAACAAAGCCCCCCAAAATAAAAAATGCCCTACCCTATTCTAAATTACTAAAGTTAAAAGCTCTTTTACCTTACCAGCCCTGAACAGGGCCCTTTGCGGGGCATGCCCCAAGAAGTTCAGCTCTTTTGCCTGTAAAAAAAACATACAATACCCCCCCCAACATTACAACCCACCACCCACATACCCCTAATCTAACCCAAACCCCCCTTAAATAAACCTAACACTAAGCCCCTGAAGATCTTCCTACCTTATCTTCACCATACCAGGTTCACCGATCCGTCCTGAAGAGCTCCTCCGATGTCCTGATCCAAGCCCAAGCGGGGGGCTGAAGATGTCCATGATCCGGTAGAAGTCTTCATCCAAGCGGGGCAGAAGAGGTCTTCCATCCGATTGAAGTCTTCATCCAGGCGGCATCTTCTATCGACATCCATCTGGAGCGGAGCGGCAGCATCCTGAAGACCTCCGACGCGGAACATCCATCCTGGCCGACAACTGAACGACGGACATCTTGGATGACTTCAATCGGATGGAAGACCTCTTCTGCCCCGCTTGGATGAAGACTTCTACCGGATCATGGACATCTTCAGCCCCCCACTTGGGCTTGGATCAGGACATCGGAGGAGCTCTTCAGGACGGATCGGTGAACCTGGTATGGTGAAGATAAGGTAGGAAGATCTTCAGGGGCTTAGTGTTAGGTTTATTTAAGGGGGGTTTGGGTTATATTAGGGGTATGTGGGTGGTGGGTTGTAATGTTGGGGGGGGGGGTATTGTATGTTTTTTTTATAGGCAAAAGAGCTGAACTTCTTGGGGCATGCCCCGCAAAGGGCCCTGTTCAGGGCTGGTAAGGTAAAAGAGCTTTTAAATGTATTAATTTAGAATAGGGTAGGGCATTTTTTATTTTGGGGGTCTTTGTTATTTTATTAGGGGGCTTAGAGTAGGTGTAATTAGTTTAAAATTGTTGTAATATTTTTCTTATGTTTGTAGATATATTTTTTTATTTTTTGTAACTTAGTTCTTTTTTATTTTTTGTACTTTAGTTAGTTTATTTCATTGTAGTTATTTGTAGATATTGTATTTAATTAACCCCTTAATGACAACTGACGTACCAGGTACGTCATGCATTAACAAGCAGTTAATGACAATGGACGTACCTGGTACGTCAGTTGTCTAACAGAGTGCTGGAAGTGATCACAATCACTTCCAGCAGCTCTGAGGGTATTGCAGTGATGCCTCGATATGGAGGCATCCTGCAATACCCCTTTACAAGACTCCGATGCAGAGAGAGCCACTCTGTGGCCCTCTCTGCACCGGTAGTGATGGTGCCTTTGACCGGTGGGAGGAGGGAGCGTGTGCGCGCACGATGCGCGTGCACGATGCGCGCGCGCACACGTGCACGGGTATGCGCGTGCACGTGGGCTCGCGTGCACATGCACATGCGCACATTAGCCACACTGACACCAATGAAAAAGTAAGGGGAAAAAAAGTTATTTTTTTTATATTTAAAAGGATCTGTGAGGGGGAGGGGGTGGGGGTATTGTGGGGGGGCTGCTACACTACAGAAATAATTAAACACAAATAAAAGTTATAAATACAATTAAAATAAGTTTGGTTTGTGGGGCCAAACTGGGTACTGGCAGACAGCTGCCAGTACCCAAGATGGCGGTAATTAGGTAGGGGAGAGGGTTAGAGAGCTGGAGGGGGGGGGGGGGGGATCAGGGAGGTTGGTGCTAAGGCAGGGGTCCATCACAACTAAAATATTTTATAATTTTTATTTAAAAAAAAAAAAAAAAAAAAAAAAAACTCTTATTTAGTACTGGCAGACTTTCTGCCAGTACTTAAGATGGCGGTAACAATTGTGGGGTGGGGGAGGGAAGAGAGCTGTTTGGGAGGGATCAGGGGGTGGGATGTGTCAGATGGGAGGCTGATCTCTAAAATTAACCCTGCAAGCTCCCTACAAGCTACCTAATTTAACCCCTTCACTGCTGGGCATAATTCACGTGTGGTGCGCAGCAGCATTTAGCGGCCTTCTAATTACCAAAAAGCAACGCCAAAGCCATATAAATCTGCTATTTCTGAACAAAGGGGATCCCAGAGAAGCTTTTACAACAATTTCTGCCATAATTGCACAAGCTGTTTGTAAATAATTTCAGTGAGAAACCTAAAATTGTGAAAAATGTAAAGTTTTTTTTTTTATTTGCTCGCATTTGGCGGTGAAATGGTGGCATAAAATATACCAAAATGGGCCTAGATCAATACTTGGGGTTGTCTACTACACTACACTACACTAAAGCTAAAATTAACCCTACAAGCTCCCTAATTAACCCCTTCACTCCTGGGCATAAAACATGTGTGGTGCGCAGCGGCATTTAGCGGCCTTCTAATTACCAAAAAGCAACCACAAAGCCATATAAGTCTGTTATTTCTGAAAAAGGGGATCCCAGAGAAGCATTTACAACCATTTGTGCCATAATTGCAGAAGCTGTTTGTAAATAATTTCAGTGGGAAACCTAAAGTTTGTGACAAAATTTGTGAAAAAGTGAACTTTTTTTTTTTTTTTTAATCGCATTTGGCGGTGAAATGGTGGCATGAAATATACCAAAATGGGCCTAGATCAATACTTTGGGATGTCTTCTAAAACAAAATATATACATGTCAAGGGATATTCAGATATTCCTGACAGATATCAGGGTTCCAAAGTAACTAGCGCTAATTTTGAAAAAAAGTGGTTTGGAAATAGCAAAGTGCTACTTGTATTTATTGCCCCATAAATTGCAAAAAAAGCAAAGAACATGTAAACATTGGGTATTTCTAAACTCAGGACAAAATTTATAAGCTATTTAGCATGGGTGTTTTTTGGTGATTGTAGATGTGTAACAGATTTTGGGGGTCAAAGTTAGAAAAAGTGTGTTTTTTTCCATTTTTTCCTCATATTTTATCATTTTTTTTTTAGTAAATTATAAGATATGATGAAAATAATGGTATCTTTACAAAGTCCATTTAATGACGAGAAAAACGGTATATAATATGTGTGGGTACAGTAAACGAGTAAGAGGAAAATTACAGCTAAACGCAAACACTGCAGAAATGTAAAAATAGCCATTGTCATTAAGGGTAAGAAAATTGAAAAATGGTCCGGTCATTAAGGGGTTAATTTATTGATAGTGTAGTGTTAGGTTTAATTGTAGGTAATTGTAGGTATTTTATTTAATTAATTTATTGATAGTCTAGTGTTAGGTTTAATTGTAGGTAATTGTAGGTATTTTATTTAATTAATTTAATGATAGTATAGTGTTAGGTTTAAATTGTAACTTAGGTTAGGATTTATTTTACAGGTAATGTTGTAATTATTTTAACTAGGTAACTATTAAATAGTTCTTAACTATTTAATAGCTATTGTACCTGGTTAAAATAATTACAAAGTTGCCTGTAAAATAAATATTAATCCTAAAATAGCTACAATGTAATTATAATTTATATTGTAGCTATATTAGGATTTATTTTACAGGTAAGTATTTAGCTTTAAATACGAATAAGTTATTTAATAAGAGTTAATTAATTTCGTTAGATTAAAATTATATTTAATTTAGGGGAGTGTTATGGTTAGACTTAGCTTTAGGGGTTAATACATTTATTAGAATAGCGGTGAGCTCCGGTCGGCAGATTAGGGGTTAATAATTGAAGTTAGGTGTCGGCGATGTTAGGGAGGGCAGATTAGGGGTTAATACTATTTATTATAGGGTTAGTGAGGCGGATTAGGGGTTAATAACTTTATTATAGTAGCGCTCAGGTCCGCTCGGCAGATTAGGGGTTAATAAGTGTAGGCAGGTGGAGGCGACGTTGTGGGGGGCAGATTAGGGGTTAATAAATATAATATAGGGGTCGGCGATGTTAGGGCAGCAGATTAGGGGTACATAGGGATAATGTAAGTAGCGGCGGTTTAAGGAGCGGCAGATTAGGGGTTAATAATAATATGCAGGGGTCAGCGATAGCGGGGCAGCAGATTAGGGGTTAATAAGTGTAAGGTTAGGGGTGTTTAGACTCGGGGTACATGTTAGAGTGTTAGGTGCAGACGTAGGAAGTGTTTCCGCATAGCAAACAATGGGGCTGCGTTAGGAGCTGAACGCGGCTTTTTTGCAGGTGTTAGGTTTTTTTTCAGCTCAAACAGCCCCATTGTTTTCTATGGGGGAATCGTGCACGAGCACGTTTTTGAGGCTGGCCGCTTGCGTAAGCAACTCTGGTATCGAGAGTTGAAGCTGCGTTAAAAATGCTCTACGCTCCTTTTTTGGAGCCTAACGCAGCCTTTATGTGGACTCTCAATACCAGAGTTATTTTTATGGTGCGGCCAGAAAAAAGCCGGCGTTAGCTACGCGGGTCCTTACCGACAAAACTCTAAATCTAGCCGTAAGACTTTATATAAACTCCAGGAGCTTGCCTGTTAACTTCTCTCTCCCCTGTTAAATTCTGTATCCCAGAGAGCCTCATTACTTTCTATCAAAGACGCCTCTCTCTGGGACTTTCAGGTTCCACATTTTTCATATAGAATTAAGCCCTTGTGAAGTCTGCACTATAATTTATCTCCAAATTAGAGAATCTTTGCTTATCAGGCCCGAAGCAATCATTTTTTTCAGTTTTAATTTAAACAGAAGAAATACAAAGTGCAATGTCAATTATAAAAAAATACACATAAATATACAAAGTATGAGCCTAATTTGTTATACTTACATGGAAACTGTGAAACTATAATCATAATTTGTAAAATCACAATCTTAAATACAATGCTGTATACAAAATAAATTGTAAACTAGGAAGTGCAAAGCTAGATTGTAATAAAACAATCTAACGTGTAAAGTAATATAAATAAATACAAAGCACAAAATCTAAATATAGCATAATTCTCATGTCATGCAGTGCTATATTGCACTGGGCTTGTCTCTCCTTCACATAAAGAAATGCAGGGAACAGTTTTTGGAAAAGTAAAGCAAAATTTACCTTTTTATAATTTCACTAGGAATCTCTTATTGATGAAGGATCATTTTATATCATCTCATCTGAGCGGAGAGGTTTATATCTTCAAACCCTTAAAGGGATACTTAAGCCATATTGTACATTTAATGATTCAGATAGAGCATGCAATTTTAAGCAACTTTCTAATTTACTCCTATTATCAATTTTTCTTCATTCTCTTGCTACTATTTGAAAAAAAAGGCATCTAAGCGAAAGAGCCAGACAATTTTTGGTTCAGCCCTGGACAGCACTTGCTGATTGGTGGATAAATTCACCCACCAATAAACAACAACCACCCAGGTGAATCACCAAAAATAGGCTGGCTTCTAAACTTACATTCTTGCTTTTGGAAAAAAATTAAAGAGAATGAAGAAAAGTTGATAATAGGAGTAAATTAGAAAGTTGCATGCTCTATCTGAATCATTAAAGAAAAAAATTGGGTTCAGTGTCCCTTTAAAGGGACAGTCTAGTGAAAATTAAACTTTCATGATACAGATAGGACATGCAATTTTAAACAACTTTCCAATTTACTTTTAATCATCAAATTTGCTTTTTTTCCTCTTGGTATTCTTTGTTGAAAGCTAAACCTAGGTACTGAATTTCTAAACCCTTGAAGGCCACCACTTATCTTAGTGCATTTTGACAAATTTTCACAGCTAAACATGGCTAGTTCATGTGTGCCATATAGCTAACTTGCACATTGTTATTTATGAATCAGCACCGATTGGCTAAAATGCAAGTCTTTCAAAAGCACTGAGACAAGGGGGCTGTCAGAAGAGGCTTATAAAAAAGGTAATCACAGAGGTTAAAAAGTAAATTAATATAACTGTGTTGATTATGCAAAACTGGGGAATGTGTTTAAAAAGATAGATAATCCGTTAATAACAATAAACATTTTCAAGTAAACTGTCCCTTTAAGCAGAAACATTTAATACTTGTTTGACCATGGTCAGTAATTAACCTTTTGCAATTAAGTCAACATGGTTAAGATATTTAATAAATTAAATTATAAGGCTCCCAACTGTAATGCAATGTCTTGCATCATCCTGACATAGATGCCCTGTACCTTTACTCTCTCTTTATGTCCCAGTTCTCTTAAAGAAGCATGGGGCCATCTAGACTATACTGCAATGACCAAATACAGTTCTCATTTCCTAACACTCTGCTTTTGAGAACAGATCATGTCCTTGGCCATCTAGTCATGTACTCAAAATTTCCCCGTTCCCATAAATTTTAACTTTATTTATGTATATAATATGATTCTATAGCATATTGTACTAGCGTGAAATGAGATATGTAGTTGAATAACGTGGTTTAGATACCAGTATATTAGAAGAAAAAAAATCCCAACATCATTTTCAGGTTGAAAAATTGTTGGCTTTTTGTCAAGAGTATTCTATTTTCAATCCAACCAAAATTACATTCAATTGAATTGTTTGGGCACCAAGTTAATTGTAGGTCAACCTTATCAAGTATTCAGATTTTGTGGAAGACATTCTATGATGCTTAAAATAAAATAAAAAAATAAAAAAAAAATAAAAAAAAAAGTGATCACTGCAGCTCCTCCTCCTCCAGAAAATGGGCAGTATTCTGCACACTAACAAAGACCCTTCTTTTATACACAACCGACAGCACAACTATCTTTCTCAAATCCTTGGTACCTTGTTCAGCTGTCCAATCCATATTGCATGCCTGGACCTAGCTACAGAGGTGGAAATCCATATTATCCATTCTATTCTCTTGCACTCCATGAATACCTTGGATTCTATGTTCCTCAGCATCAAATAAATGCTAGATTGAACAGAAGGCCTCATTTTAATCCCCATCCACCATCCAATTTTTTACCATGCTACTCGCTTTAGACATTATAGCAGTCCTGGTAAAAGAACTTAAACTAAAGAAACTCAAACTGACCAACGGCTGCCAGATTATGTGCCAAAAAAAAAAAGCACACAGGTACAGATGACAATGGCTCAGATGGAAGAAGTACTGAGTGCCAATCTTCTGGCATTAGCAGCACTCAGAATAATAGTAACTTGAAGACTGTTGAAATGTCCTCGTCTCCTGTGACTGCAGCGCAGGAAAGAGACTTTCATATAAATTCTTGCAATTCATCACAATACCACACCATGCCTCAAGGAAGCTATGCATATGTCAGGATGCCAGGAATCAGACTGAGAGGAGAAGTGCAAAAATAACACCTTTATTAATAGCAAAAAATAATAAAAAGTCCACAAGTCAAATAACAAGCCAGGAATCAAAACCATAGCTGGTAGTCAGACGAGCCAAGTCAGGAGCCAAAGCGAATAGTCAGACAAGCTGAGTCAGGAGCCAAAGAGAGTAGTCAGACGAGCCGAAATCAGGAACAAGGAGAACAGCAGAGTCAGGAACAAGCCAGGGATCATGAACCAGGAGGGACTTCAGACAGTCAGGTAATACACAGGAGCTCTCACAAACAGGTCTGAGACAACTCAAGGGCAAAGCATACTGAACCCTTTAAATAATAAGTGATGACATTACAATTCTGAGACTGAATCCTGTCTCACACGGATGATGTTCACCAGTCTGGCCATAAAAGGAAGTGCAGAAAATGAGCAGCATCACACAGTATGCACCAGAGTCAGCAAGAGAGGTGAGTAAAATGGCAGGGAAAAAACCCTGATAGCATATGAGAAAGAAGAGGTAAGAATAGGAGTATGGCGGTGGTTCTCCTGCCATACAGATGTGGAAGTCTTATAGGGAAACCATATCAATATACAATGTGACAGTTGTTAAAGGAATGTCAGAAAGTGTAGTGCAGCGTGATCTTTATTGTGGGGGGGGGGTGTTGTATTGCTCACGCATAGAAAGAGAGGAGCTTTCTGTGCAGAGTATTGCTTTCTCGAATGAAGATGAAACTTCAGTTCCTCCTAGTATGTGTCTTGACGATGTGCAAGAAAATTCAAACTACAGTAGTGTCAAATAAGCCAAATTTTAAACTAAAAGCAGCAGTGAAGCTAGACCATG
Organism: Bombina bombina; assembly: GCF_027579735.1. Taxonomy (NCBI): domain Eukaryota; kingdom Metazoa; phylum Chordata; class Amphibia; order Anura; family Bombinatoridae; genus Bombina; species Bombina bombina. Next base: position 1,166,994,144 of record NC_069499.1, read on the forward strand.
ATGTTGCAACATGTTGATGTAGCCAGTCCTGTCTATATAGTACAGCAAGCTAAAACTGACCCTGAATTGATTGTTGGCCAAGATCCTAATTTCAGAAACACAATATCAAGGTCAATCTAACTTTAATGGGGAGCCAGAGTTGGTTAGCAAAACAAGCATGTGGGAAGAAGACCCTGTTGAAAAGTTTGTGGCATCCCCATCGTGGGTGGCCTGCTTTGACAACATGGAGACAAACTATGATTATGATCTTTATATGGCTATAAAGGAAGCAAAAAATGGCCAAGTATATTGAGTATTACTTCAGAAGAGCTTTCTTCTAGGGATGAAGGATCATCCATGGATAATGCTTCTGTTCTACACACATGGCTTGGAGTACGGCGTGTGAGCCGAAACATGTCAGCCAGTAATTTATTTCCCTAATAATACCCAGTTTTAACCCCGGGGGTCACTGGACCTTGTAATTTTGTATGCTTTTCAATAAAACTGATTTTTAACCTTGCTGGACTCGATGCTCCGATTGTTCCTTTGCTTCTGTTCCATACTTTGTGCCCGGATATATGCTCAGGAAAAGGGATATATTCTTTTAGAAAAATTTCAGATGGTTCTGACAGAGAGAAAATAAAAAAGTAGTGGATCTTTAAAAGAAGATATACCTGTAAAACATAATAGCAGCCAGTACAAGAATTACGCTTCTGGAATAAAAGTAAAAAAATGTTTCCAGCAAAGGTAGAAAATTAGGTGTTCCAGTGAGAGGATTGAACAAGAAGAAGGTGTACGCGTTGAAAAAGAAACCAAGGAAGAGTAAGTCCCTGTCTAAACCAGAGGAATAATGGCTAGTAAAAGAAGAGAATTATGAGGAAGAACTAGATGAAGAAGATGATAGTGATGAAGGAGAATTTTACATTCAGGAGACAATTCCATATTGCCAGCAACATCAGCAAAGGTAGATTCTTTAAGCAGATTGCTCAGAAAAGAATACTCTGGAAACCTCCCAAAGGCACAATTGCAACTCCACTTATTGGATGACCTGTGAAAGAAAAACTAAAAGTGAAGGAAAAGGGTGCTTATTAAGCATTGGGGCAAGTTCACCGACAAAAGGAGGACTATGACTATGCCAGCAATGATAAGAAGCAATCCTCAAAGACAGAGAGAGGCTTTCAAGAAATGTCTGAACAGAAGAAATCGATGCAGAAATCAAATGGGTGGAATACCTCAAAACATAACCACTGGGACAGATGTTGAAGAGTACTGGGTTGGAAGAGGTGCTAATTCCAAATTCCCCAAACCTGCATATTATTTGCAAGACCCAACCAAAGTCAAAGAGCTGGTCGATTCTTAAAAAAGAAAGAAAAATCGCTCAAATCTTCTAAAAGGAAACAAACTAGAATTGATCCAGAAGAAATAGATGAATGGGAGGTTCTTAAAACCTACTTGTACAGAGGTTGTGGTATAAGGAGAGGTGGCACAAAGCAGAAGTAAAGAAGCTGCCTATGTAAAAAAAAAATTATATATATATATATATATATATTTATAATGTATATTTATTTCTTAAGCTTCTGTGTAAGTGAGTTTTGTATAACATTTTTACTCTTGAAAAGGAGTTCTACCTATCCATGAACTGTTTAAACCTATGCACAGGAACGGTAACTTAAAGGGACAGTTCACCCAAAAACTTTCTCCCCTTTAAATTATTCCCAATGATCCTTTTTACCTGCTAGAGTATATTAAATTGGTTGCAAGTAGCTCCTTTACTCATATTTCAGCATTTGAAATAGCTGATTTAGCTTGTGGTTTCCCAACCTATACTGAAAGTTTTGATACTGGCGTATACGCTATTGAATAGCCTAAGTAAACACAGCCAGCAGAAGAGATTAAACCCTCAGTGGGGTGCAGGATAGTTAAGTAATAAAATGATAATTTTCCATTGTTCTCTCTATGTATTGAGCTTTGGTGTTCCAGACAAATATAAGATAAGGAAGCAAGTATGTGTACGTAAAAGTGATAACATAATGAGATCTGATATTACCTGAAGCTCAACCCATTGTAATAGGCTGTGGTTTCAAAGCACAAAACCAGCTACTTCAGATACACAAATAAACCGAAACATGCAATTTCTCAAATATTTTATACTCTGCAGTTGGAATAACAAGTCATTTAAAATACATTTATGGAAAAACTATTTTACAGTGTACTGTCCCTTTAAGAAAACAAAACAAAAAAAAAAAAAAAACACTACTGGCACAGTTATTAAATTTCTAAAAGTTTGTTTATATGACAACCCTAAAATATTGCATATTAAAAACAAAGAAAATATTTAGCACACTAAAAACTTTTTGTAAATAGCACATCATTCACAATTTAACACTGAACAGTGAACAATAAATGAAATGCTAATTAGAAAGAAAAAAAAAAAGTTGATTGTAGGTTGATCAGTTCAATGTTTAGGATTCTATTTTAATTTATTGCATTTGTTACATTGTTAACCAAGATGGAATTCCAATGTTAAAAAAAAGAGTCTAAGTAAATTTAAAAAAAAGACACTTTATTTTTTTTATTAATAATTATTTTTTTGCTTTGTTTTTAAATATTCTCAAAAATGTTGCAAGACAAGGGAGTTTCAATGTACTGTAACATATTCAAAAAGTTATTATTCTGCATATTCAAAGTTATTAGAAAAGCTATTTCAATGGAATCAAATTTAAAAATGGCTTATTGGATGCAGAAAGCTCATTTAACAGGTTGCAATAGACTCCTTTGTTTCACATTAGTGTTTGCTTTCTGTCTCCTTGTACTCCCCTTGCTACTAAACAAGAACAAGCAGTTTATTTTGCTTCTGCGTTGTGTTTTCTATTCATAAATGGATCAGTCCATTAAAGGGACAGTTTACTCAAAAATTTTCTCCCCTTTAATTTGTTCCCGATGATCCACTTTACCTGCTGGAGTGTATTAAATTGTTTACAAGTAGCTCCTTTACCCTTATAGTGGCATTTGAAATTGTTAATTTAGCATGTGGTATCCCCACCTATTCTGAAAGTTTGTGGCCGCGCGTACCAGCTTTGTAAACACAGCCAGCAGAAGAAATTACACTCCCAGTGTGATAAAGCAGAGATAAGGTAGTAAAATGTTGATTTTCCATTGTTCTCTCAAAGTATTGGTGATTGTTTTAAGGACAGATATAAGATAAAGTAGCAGGTATATGTGCACAATGTGATACAGTAATGAGATCTGATTATACCTACAAGCTCAACCTATTTTATTAGGCTGTGGCTTCAAAACACAAAATCAGAGCTTTAATATACACAAATAAACCTTAAAAAGCTAATTTTCATACATTTTTTACTCTGCAGTTGGTAAAAAAAGCAATTGTAAACACATTAAGGGAAAAACTATTTTACAGTATACTGTCCCTTTAAGAGTCAGTGGAAGAAAGGAGGTGTGGCAACAGATTATGTGTCTATTGATTTAGAGAAGTGGTTTCAAAACATTTTACTCTGGCACCTTTTTTTAAGTAATTCTCATGACTGCCATGATGTAGGTTATATGCTTCTAGATTACACAGAATACAAAACACAAATGCTATGAAGAAAGAATTGTGTAAAATAGACAAACAATGAGCAACACTAAAGTTTTGAGATTAAGAAATTCACAAAAATGCCATCTACTGTGACGGATAGTTTCACTCTTGGCTTTAAATCTGTATCAAAGCTCCCATGAAGGACTTTGGCACCTCAGAATGGCTCAACAAATATAATGAAAAAGGGACAGGCAACACTAAAATTGTTATTTTTTTAAAAAGTTAGATAACGCCTTTACTACCCATTCCTCAGCTTTGCACAACCAACATTGTTATATTAATGTACTTAACATTTAAACCTCTACATTTCTGCCTGTTTCTAAGCCCTATAGACAGCCTCTTAAATTACATGCTTTTGTATTTGCTGTCAGAAGATGCTTAGGTAATCACAGAGGTCAACAAGTATATTAATATAACTGTGTTGGTTGTGCAAAGCAAGAAATGGGTAATAAAAATGGATTTTTTTTGTTATTTTTTTTTTAACAACATTTTTGAGTTTACTGTCCCTTTAAACTCAGAGTAAAACAGCCCCCCCCCCCCCCCCCCCCCAAAAAAAAAAAAGTTTAATTATGTGTACTAAAAGACATTTGCAGTTTACTTTCCATATTTATTATGCCAGTTTTTCCTGAAATCCTGCAAAATGCTACACACCAATCTCCTGAATGGGTTTACATACTCAACAGACTAGACTGCAAAACAATGTAAAATTTGCTAATAAAATATTCTTTTCTATGCAGATCATTTGCAAAGCATTGCATAACTGCTACTATTCTATTTATACATCTATAAAATGCACTAGAGGCACAGAATGTCCTTTTTAGACCACACACATTTTCCTTGCTTTAAACCATACAGTCCTATGTCAGGAGTTCCCAAACTAGGCTTAAAGGACCAGTCAACACAGTAGATTTGCATAATCAACAAATGCAAGATAAGACAATGAAATAGCACTTTTTTCCTGACAATTTTAAAAGTTTTGTCTCTTCCCACTCCCCCTGTACCATGTGACAGCCATCAGCCAATTACAAATGCATACACGCACCATGAGACAGCCAATCACAAATGCATATACGCTTATTCTGTGAATTCTTGCACATGCTCAGTAGGCATGGTGACTCAAAGTTTAACTATAAAAAAATTGTGCACTTTTTTAATAGATGTAAATTGTAAAGTTGTTTAAAATTGCATGTTCTATCTGAATAATGAAAGTTTCATTTTGGACTTGAGTGTCCCTTTAATTCTGTCCAATCAGATGCCTAAAAAGGCAGCTCCCTGCTAGACAGATCTACTGACCACTATCAGTTTTCACAAAGGCCTCGGATAAGTCTTACTAAGGGCCCGATCAAAAACTCGCCAGCATGGAGAGTGGGGTTATTTTTGGAGCTTCATATTCTAATATAGGTGTATCTTCTTTACATCCAGAACCCAGCATAACAAGATTAAAAGGGACAAGAAACCACAACATTTTCTCTTTCATGATTTGGATAGAACATAACATTTTAAACAACTTTCCAATTTACTTCTATTATCAAATTTGCTTCATTCTCTTGTTATCCTTTGCTGAAGGAACAACATTGCACTATTGGCAGCTAGATGAACACATCTAATCAGCCAATCACAAGAGACAAAATGTGTGCAGGCACCAATCAGCAGCTAGCTCCCACTATTGTAAGATATGTGCATATTCTTCAACAAGGCATACCAAAATAACAAAGCTTGAAAATAGAAGTGAATTTAAAATGACATGCTCTACCAAAATCATGCAATATTAATTTTGACTTTCCTATCCCTTTAAACAGCTCTCAAACAAAGATTTCCCCTTTATAAAACTTTTTTGGAGTGACCATGAAGAACTGATGAGACTTTTTAGATCATTTTACCAGACCAGAGAGCTGTAGATCTGATCCTAGTAGAATTCAGATGAGAAACGTCACCTTTTAGAAGTGTTTTGCCCCATTTCCTGCTACACCCTCCCTTCTAAGTTCTTCTTTATATAAATGAAACTGGAGACTAATAAAACTCCACAAATAGTATCCACAAATGAGATGCTATAGTAACATGTATTTGTAGTATGTCCGCACACACTCTCTTACATCTAAATACTGCATTTTAAAAATTTCCCGATTTAGGTTCAACAAAAATAAAAATGTCCATTTAAGTCTTATTATCCTAAAGTGAACCTAACAAAGAATGATGTAAAACAAAAAAAAGGATGGCATGCTGAAAGCTAAATATTCACAACATAGCAACAGATTAAAAAGGTTGAACTGAAAGTAAATAATGTTATATGTGTTCTTAAAATAGCACACCAAACCAGCTAATTGTAAGATCTATGCTAATCAAAAATGAAAAAAGAGACAACCAATATAAAATGAAACTGGAAAACCAAAACAGATTTTCCAAGAGCCAATCATTTTATACAAAATGTAGTTACTAGTGAAATTCTATGCTGACACATCTATCTTGAAAGGGTATTAAAAAAGGGACAGTAAAGTCATAATTAGACATAGCATACAATTTTAAACAACTTTACAATTTACTTCTATTATTTATTTGCTTCCTTACCTATTTATATTAATAATAATAATTTTATACCAAGTCAATATTCACATACAGTCCTATTTAGTATAGTACAATATTTACCTTACTCCTTCATATATGCAGCTAAGTCTTTAGCAAATACAACAGTAGAGCTAACGCCTTTTCTGTTTCTTAATTTAGTCTGGGACACTTGTACTCACAAATATGTATCCTAATATTATAATATATGCACATCTAGCTCACCATTAAAATAAATTTACCTGCACATAGTTTCCTTATATTGTAATATTGATTAGTCATTCCTCTGTATTTATCCACTAAACCACAATCACCTCTCACCTTAATCTCCATCTCCTTGAAGAGTCAGATCATTAAGAGGCAGAAAGAGAAATACACATCATTATGCATCCCCGATTTTCTTAGAGATATAAAAGCACAAAAAGAATATGCTCGAATATATATTATTACTGTTTGACTACAGTTAAATGGAGCAGAGACTGAACAGGTGGGTGTGCTTCTGGTGCACAGGGCCGGATTGGCCTACCAGGAGATTTCCCGGTGGGCTGCAGCAGCTGGGGCTAAAAAGCTACAATTTAAAGGGGTGATTAATGGATGCAATGGAGTTTTAGGGTGCATATATAATATCAATCTGGCATTTTTATTTTATGCAAAGTAATAATTTAATTCTGAAAAAAATATTGGGAAAGGAGTATCCCAGTAATCCCCCTTGAGAGAAATGGGGCCTGTGCATTCTACCGACTCAACAGAAAATAGGGCTGGTCTTCATATTTTTCCAGGGCTGCTTTACATTCCCAGTCCGGCCCTGCTGGTACACCTTATCCAGAGAGGCTGTTTACTATATTGTGTGTACACACACACACACATATATATATATATATATATATATATATATATATATATATATATACATATATACACACACACACACACACATCTATACTATCACGTATTGAGTGAAGTCATGGTTTCATATATTAGTATTTAGCTTTCCATTATTACACATTTAAAAATACAGAAAAAAAAGTTATATAAAATATATCAGTTCATTCCACCTTTCGGGAGGGGGCACATGACTGGCATTGAGCAGCAGCCCTCTTCTCTTGTTACATATTTTAACTATGCACACCTCTCAAGTATACTGGCTTTATCACACGAGCATTTATTTCTAATCCATGCTTTAACTGCAATACCACCTGTAATGCCTACATTATATTGTCCATCTTTCTCCACCACATAATCACAATGCACTCGACAGAGCAATACAATATGTAATAAAACTCAGGCTTGTTATTTTGCTACAGGTGCCCTTTTATGGTCTGCATTTCATATACATACAAGTCTAATAAAACATTGTCTGAAAGACATTCAATGAGGAACATGAAACAGAACTGAAAACTATTGCAACCTAGAGTAACCTTTATCCAATGTTTGAGCATTAAGACCATCTCTGGCAATAACAGGACTTTTATAAGCACGCAGCAAGCATATAGTCACCATTTAGTATCAAATTAGATGCCATTTCTTCATTTATATTTTAAAATAACAATAATGATAATCTAAAGATGACAGATACCAACACACATTACATTTTCTATCAAGTTGTACCATACATTTTATCAATGCCGTTTTAATTCTTTTAAAAATAATAATATAATCCAGTAAACATGTAGACTTGTTTTCTAACATATAAAAAAGAAAGAAATTGGCCATTTTCAGTGCATTCATCCAAAAACGATAAAATGGGCAGCCCTTTATTGAAATAAATGCATTTTACGGTTCTAAAGGCTTTTAAAAAGAACAGTAAAGAAAATGTTCTTTCATGATTTAGAGAGATCATGCCATTTTAAACAACTTTCCAACTTACTTTTATTATCTAATTTGCTTAGTTCTCTTGGTATCTTTTATTGAGAAACATACCTGGGTAGGCTTAAAAGCAGCAATGCAACATTGGGAGTTAGCTGATGATTGGTGACTGCACATTTCCCTCTTGTCACTGGCTCACCCAATGTGTTCAGCAAGCTCAAAGTAGTGCATTGCTATTGCTTCAACAAAAGGATACTAAGATATCAAAATAGAAGTACATTGGAAAATTGTTTAAATTATATGTGCTGTCTAAATTAGGAAAAAAAATGTGGGTTTCATGTCACTTTAAATTTACACTATTTAAAGGGACAGTCAACAGCAGATTTTTTTGTTGTTTTAAAAGATAGATAATCCCTTAATTACCAATTCCCCAGTTTTGCATAACTAACAGTTATAGTTATACACGTTTTACCTCTGTAATTAACTTGTATCTAAGCCTCAGCAGACTGCCCCCTTATTTCAGTTCTTTTGACAGACTTGCATTTTAGCTTATCAGAGCTGTCTCCATGGTAAATTCACGTGCATGAGCTCAAGGTTATCTATATGAAACACGTGAACTAATGCCCTCTAGTGGTGAAAAACGATCAAAATGCATTTAGATTAGAGGCAGCCTTCAAGGTCTAAGAAATTAGCATATAAACCTCCTAGGTTTAGATTTCAACTAAGAATACCAAGAGAACAAAGCAAAATTGGTGATAAAAAGGAAATTGGAAAGTTGTTTAAAATTACATGCCCTATTTGAAACATGAAAGTTTTTTTGGACTTGACTGTCCCTTTAAGCAGTACAGTCTTCAATAGTTCCGATTTTTACTATTTTATAAATGCTTCACTTTTGGTCAGTCATGACGCTATTAAAAATACTTGGGATATAGAGATGATGCCCATATTTTTAAAATAAGAATAAGATTATTTTATCATTAAGGGTAAATTTAAAATAATAAACACAAAACACACATACAGTTGTGGCCGAAAGTATTGGTATCCTTCCACTTCTTTAAGAAAACGTACAATTTGCTCTGACCTAAGCAAAAACTGAAAAAAGTATTTAGTTTCCCTATTCTTTATTTCAAATGTAAAAGAACAGAAACGTCACATACTACTTAAACAGTAAAACTAATGAGAATGGCACGGACAAACATATTGGTACTCTTAACTTAATATTTTGTAGCACAGCCTTCGGAGACAATAACTGCAAGCACATGCTTTCTGTAGCTCTGAATAAGATTTCTACACTTTTTAACTGGGATTTTGGTCCATTCCTCATTTAAAACTTTTAAAAAAAAATGCAGATATTTTTGAGATATTGGCAGCTGCAGAAATTATTTTGCTGGATTAGGGATTTATAGAACTTTCTTAAAAGAAAAAGTTATATTAAAATCCCTAATCATGCAGCAGCCTATTTCCAAGTTAATATTTTAGTAATGTCAAATGGGAAAAAAAAAAAAAAAAAAAAAAAAGGGAAAATTCTTTAATATTTTATTATTGCACTACTGCCTGAATAAAACTGTTTTTAACTCCAGCAAAGAAATTAAACATATAGCTAAAATTAGTTCCCAAGCAGCAATGAACTACTGGGAACTAGCCAAATGCATTTGATGAGCCAATGACAAGAGACAAAATGTGTATAGCCACCAATCACTAGCTTTCTCAGTGGTGCACTAAGTGTTAAAGACAATGAAAAAATTAGATAGAAATTTGAAGCTATAGTATTGAAGTAATAGCTGAGCGATGTGTGATAGAGAAGTAGTACTATTTCCAAACCACAGAGGATTCACCCTGGGGTCCGCAGACATTACTCTCTTCCCCTCAGGTTAACTGCACATTTAGATTTTATATAGTTATAATTTTATCCATTACAGTGCTGATGACAGCAATGTTTGGCTACGTCCTGCTAGCAATTAAGTTTCGGGTGGTAGTTTTTTGCTACATTTTCTTCTTTACATCCACATCTTAATGGATTTAATAACCACAATTTGACATTTATATTTGTTCTGTATTGCTATGTAACATTGTTGTATAACATTAATAAAAAACAAACATTCTAGTTCTTTAAAATAAAATAACACAGGCATGTAAATGCACACATACAATAGTTTACTACAGGAATCAAATCCCATCTATACAACAAACCCATGCTACCATAATACATATTAATAAATAATGTTGACACGAAGAAAAAAGTGCTATGCATGAAGAACATATGATAGCATGCAGACATTAAAGAGACAGTAAAGCCAAAATTAAAACAAATTTATTGGATAGAGCATGAACTTTTAAAGAACTTTCCAATGCACTTCTGTTATCAGTGTTTTATTCTCTTGGTATCCTTTGTTAAAGAAGAATAATCCTAGGTAAGCTCTGGAGTGTGCACATGTCTGAAGCCATCTGGCAGCAGTGTGTGCAACATTGTCTATAGCAATACAATAGATAGATACACACACCACTGCCATTGACTGATATAGACACATGCATGCTCCTATCAGCCTACCTAGGTTTGGTCTTCAAGAATGGATTCCTAGTGAAAAACAGAGCACATATAATAACAGAAGTAAATTGGGAACTTGTTTAAAATGTCATGCTCTAGCTTAATCATGAAAGTTTAATTTTGACATGACATGTTACTGTCCCTTTAAAATATTTTGTTAAAGGGATATGATACCAAAATGTTGACATACTTGAAAGTGATGCAGCAAATCTGTAAAAACTGGACTAGAAAATATCACCTGATCATCTACAGTATATGTATAAAAAGGGAGATATTTTCCCCTCACAATTTCCTCAGTAGCAACATCCCATTGTAAAAAGAAATTTAAGCAGTCAATCAGGAGTGCTGGGACTTGCAAGGAAGCATGCATATGTCATGTTATTTCCCTCCACAATTTAAGGAAATTTACTATGAAATCCTATGAGATTTCAGTGAAATCTCATGAGATCACTGTTTAACATCTGCACTGACTAAGATGATTTGCTTTTTTCTACATGCATCTGACAGTGGGTGGAGGCTAACTGTTCAAAGAGAACTTACTATTGTTAACTGAAAATTGTTTGGGGTAAAATATCTTACATTTTTACATAGAGATGTTCAGGTGATATGCTGCATCACTTTCAAATGCCTTAGCACATGGGTATTGTGCCCCTCCCTTGGACACTTCCACTGATATATATATATATATATATATATATATAATCATCCAATATGGCTGCCAGAGGTATGGAAACCTGTAGGCCCATATTGTTTCCTGCAACATCTGGGCAAATGTCACATATGTCTAATGCCTGATAATGAATACCTGGAGCCCTATTTCACGTGTTTTTCATGCGTGGTTACAACTGTAAGCCTCAGTCCTATTATACAATTTATTGCTGCTCTTTGTCAACCCTTGTTTTACAATAACACAGCTGATTGCACCCACTGTCAGATCCTGTTACCAGGGTCAGATCTTTATTAGGCAAAGTCGGCAACAGCCTAAGAATATCCTTACCCAGAAGGACTCAAGAAAATCAACATTAGATTCCAGCTCTTATTACCTAAAATGCCTTATAATTACAGAAATCCAGCACAGTCAATAAAAGACCGTGTATGGCAATTCATAGGGACATTAATGTCAAGCATTTAAAACATAAAAAACAGTCACTTTGTTAGCACAATGGGCAATCAGGTCCTAAATATTTGGAAATTATGGTGACTACTTAAGCTTATCTTCCTTGATTGTGGCCAATAAAAGACCAGTTGCAAATGAGTTTGCGCTTAAAAAGGGACACTCAGGACAAATTCAATTTTCATGATTCAGATACAGCATGTAATTTTAAACAACTTTCTAATTTACTTCCATTAAAAAAAAATGTGCACAGTCTTTTATATTTACAATTTTTGAGTCACCAGCTCCTACTGAGCGTGTGCAAGAATTCACAGACTATACGTATATGCATTTGTGATTGGCTGATTGCTATCACATGAGACAGGGGGAGTGGAAATAAACATAACTTCAAAAATGTGTTAGAAAAAAAAATCTACTACTCATTTGAAATTCAGAGTAAATGCTATTGTATTGTCTTGTTATCTTGCATTTGTTAATTATGCAAATCTACTGTGTTTACTGGTACTGACTAGACTATCCCTTTAATTTACAGAATCTGAAAACTAGTCTTCCAGTGTGTGTGTGGAACAAAGCACAATTGTCCGATGCATTTAACGGCAAAAACATGCAAAATAGATAAATATTTGAGTTATCCAATACAAACGCTTCTGATGATCTCTCTGATCATAACTAATTAATGCAAAAAGTGTGCTTAAAGTGACATGCTTGTGATATCTGACCATAACTAATTAAAGTTAAACAAAAAGTGTGCTTAAAGAGACATATTACCCCAAAGCTGACTAGAAAATATACATTGGACATCTCTGTGTAAAAAAGAAGATATTTTACCTCAGAATTTGCTCAGTATCAACATCCCACTATAAAGTGACTGTAAGTATCTAATCAGGATGCATATTTTGGGTAAATATTTCCCTTTTACGCATGTTCATATAATATTTTCTAGTCAGCTTTTTTACAGATATGCTGCATGGTTTTCTGGTGATTTAGTATATGGTAACATGCCCCTTTAACGAGACTAAAGATATCAATATAACTCAGCCTGTTACACAATTTTATACCACTAATTTAATTTGCTGCCAGAAAAAGCACCACTAGTCATGATCAGACTTCCAGTAGAGGTGGTATAGAAAAAAAAATTACCAAAGAATTCAAGAATATTTGAGGTATGCATAAAGCTATACAAGTATTTAAAATACATATATTCAACATAATTTAAAATCCCTTTTAAATGTACTGGGGGGGGGGTGGAAATCTCATCCTGATACAAGTATCAGAAATTCGTAACTTTTTACTTAAAGGGACAGTAAACATAGAAAATAACGTTATATAATTCTGCGCATAGTGCAGAATTATATAACATTATATTAGTGCTAGAGTTATATAACCTAATATTGCCTGCAAAGTTTTATTAAAAAATTGTGTTTTTCAGACCCGCTCTCTGTGCTCTACTGAGCGGGTCTGTTTTTTTTCACTGAGCGCATCTGGCCAGCTGTCTAGTCACAGCCCGGCCCCACCGCGCCATTACACTCAGTGCAGCTCGCTCCTGCTCTGTCTGACAGAGGCCGGGCTGTGACTAGAAAGCTGGCCAGATGCGCTCAGTGAAAAAAACAGACCCGCTCAGTAGAGCTCAGAAGAGCGGGTCTGGAAAACACTATTTTTTAATAAAACTTTGCAGGCAATATTAGGTTATATAACTCAAGCACTAATATAATGTTATATAATTCTGCACTATGCGCAGAATTATATAACATTATTTTCTATGTTTACTGTCCCTTTAAAGAGACATGAAACACACTTTTTTCTTTCTTGATTCAGATAGAATACAATTTTAAACAACTTTCCAATTTACTTCTATTTATTTTGCTTCCTTCTCTTGTTATACTTTGCCGAAAGGTTTATCTAGGCAAGCTTAGGAGCAGCAAATAACCTAGGTTCTAGCTGCTGATTGGTGGCTGCATATATATACCGATTGTCATTGGCTCACCCATCTGTTCAATTACAAACCAGTAGGGCATTGCTGCTCCTTCAACAACTGATACCAAGAGAATGATGCAAATTAGATAATAGATGCAAATTAGAAAGTTGTTTAAAATTGTATTCTCTATCTAAATCATGAAATAAAAAATGTGGGTTCAGTGTCCCTTTAACTACCAGCCACTAAAACAAATTAAATCTAGACTTGTCTTTTGTTATGTGATATGGAATATGTAACAAACATTTTCTCTTCCCAAACTGTATGGAATTAAAAGCAGTGAGAGACCTCCCTGCGTTTGTCTTTTATGCCTTGTTTTTACAGCTGTGGCTCAGTGAAGCTTTTTTGCAGATTAATCACTATGGTTTCAGTGTTTCACAAACAGTCACAGCAATTTCAGAAAAGTATCTCAAGTAAAGCTCAGATATAGAATATTACCTATAGCAATGTGTGTGAACAATATAGTAAACAGCCTGTCTGGATAAGGTGCACCAGAAACACACCCACCTGTTCAGTCGCTGCTCCATTTAACTGTAGTCAAACAGTAAGGTGTCTTTTAACGCTTCATGAACACAAGCTATGGAAACCAGCCAGTGCTGGGACGGCTCACTAACCAGTTTTGTGAAATATTTTCTCAGGGAATAGTGAGTTTGTTTGTTAGAGGGTTTCTGAAATGACCTTTAAATGTTTCTTAGCAAAGTGGACTTTATAGAGAATTGTCTTGTGAGCAACTAGAAAAGTAGCACAGTCATTGTTCTAAATGGAAATAAAACTTGTAACCAGACAGTAGTCTCTGTGTTTTGTGCCAAGCTCAAATACTAATAAAAATCAGAAAGAATTTACTGGTTACTAGGTAAATAATTGCATTTTCACAAGCATTAAAATAGTCCCTTTACTCACCAGACATAGGACCTTATATTACCCAGCAATAACAGAACCTGGATTTACTGTAGAGCTCTTGAATAGAATGTTTTGTTTTTTTTAAAAATAAATGCTTCTTATCTACTCACTGGGTGGGGGGTATTCTGGTATAACCTGAAAAACCACATAATCTGCTCATAACAGCACACAGACACTATATCGAGCAATCACCAAAATACACTCTTCTTATAGACCCCATGTAATCCAGCTGAGTTGCCCCCATACCCCACAGGCATCTGCTACTCACGCCACAAAATGCTGAGTCTCTCAGGGTCCCAGAGAGCTAATTCTTCACCTGAAGGTGCTCCCAGCCTCACTGCAAGGCTGACTCAGGTGACAATACCTTGTGTATTTGCATAGGGAGTGGTTTGGATTCCTCCTGATTGCATTAACCCTGACAGCCTTCTTCTTATAATGCAGGTGCTGAATAGGTCACATAATACAGTAGCTACTGAATGGAAGGAGGACCCCAGGTATTTGAACTTGTATAATTTACATTAACCACTGCAATTACTTCCGTATATAATACTCTAAAACAGTACCATTTGCACCAGATATATATGGATATAATAGTAAAAAAGTAAAAATGAAAGGATGCAGTAATACTATATAATACCCGATGTCTGCCCTAGGGCAGTAACCATGTCTTATACGTAAGCAGACCTACATGGATTGCCATACCTGAGCTGGACTGAAGAGGCATGAGTTATCCACAGAAAAGAAAAATAGTACTTCTGCTGCTTTCCGGATCTCTAGTCATATCTCATGTAAAGTTCTGTAAATAGATTTCAATGAAATAGAAACTATCTATGTATTATAGAATAATGCATTAAAAATACAAATGGAACCTCCTACAAGGAAAGACATTATGACTGTAGCTGAAAAGTAGAATGAAGGGATTATTTAGCAGAAAACATTCAATATATTAAAGGCACATAAAACCCAAGTTTTTTCTTTCATGAATTAAACAGAGCATGCAATTTTAAAGAACTTTCAAATGTATTTCTATTGTCTAAGTTGATTTGTTCTCTTTGTTTAAAAGTTTACCCACCTAGACTCAGAAGCTGCTGATTGGTGGCTGCACATATATGCCACTTGTCATTGGCTTTCAGCTAGCTCCCAGTAGTGCTTTACTGCTCCATTAACAAAGGTACACGTTAATTAGACATTGTATGATCTTTCTGAATCAAGAAAGAGAAAAAAACATAGGTTCCATGTCCCTTAAAGGGACACTGAACCCAATTTTTTTTCTTTTGTGATTCAGAGAGAGCATGCAATTTTAAGGAACTTTCTAATTTACTCCTATTATCAATTTTTCTTCGTTCTCTTGCTATCCTTATTTGAAAAAGAAGGCATCATAGCTATTTTTTGGTTCAGTACACTGGATAGCACTTGTTTATTGGTGGGTGAATTTATCCACCAATCAGCAAAAACAACCCAGGTTGTTCACCAAAAATGGTCCGGCATCTAAATGTACATTCTTGCATTTCAAATAAAAATACCAAGAGAATGAAGAACATTTGATAATAGGAGTAAATTAGAAAGTTGCTTAAAATTGCACGCCCTATCTGAATCACGAAAGAAAAATTGGGTTCAGTGTCCCTTTAAGGATTAAAAATATCTATTTATTGCAGGAGAAAAGAACAAGCAGTTGTGAACTTTATTACAGTAAAAAAAAGAGTGGATGCATGAAACAGGCTTCCAGCAGAAGTGGTATACGCCAATAATGTAATGTGTTCTTGTATGCTAAGACAATATTACCACAATCTTGTAAAAGGAATAGAAATGTTGTGCATTCAGAGATCTCACTGCCCATGACACATGATCTTAGGTAAGAGTTTGGGTAAGGTTTAAAGGGACAGGAAACCCAAACTTTTTTCTTTCATGATTTAAATAGATAATACAATTAAAACTAAAAAAAAATTTCCAATTTACTTTTATTATCAAATTTGCTTCATTCTCATTCTTTGTTGAAAAGATATCTAGATAGGTAGTGTGCACGTCTGGAGCACTACATGACAGGAAATAGTGCTGCCATCTAGTGTTCTTGTTAATGTATAACATTGTTGCAAAACTGCTGCCATATGGTGCTGCAGACACGTGCACACTCCTGAACCAACCTTCCTGCTTTTCAACAAAGAATAACAAGAAAACAATAGAAGTAAATTGGAAAGTTGTTTAAAAATGTATGTTCTATCTAAATCATGAAAGAAAAAGTTGGGGTTTTATGTCCCTTTAACCCCTTGAAAACCAGAAACCATAATGCTATTTTTTTCTGGCAATCATGCAGTTAATGTGAATTCTCCTTCCCTGAAGATACTGCCATCTTTGACATTCCTTAAAGGGACATTATACACTCATTTTTTCTTTGCATAAATGTTTTGTAGATGCTCTATTTATATAGCCCATAAAGTGTTTTTTTTTTAAATAAATGTATAGTTTTGCTTATTTTTAAATAACATTGCTCTGATTTTCAGACTCCTAACCAAGCCCCAAAGTTTTATGTGAATACCGTCAGCTACCTTCTCCAGCTTGCTCCTGTTTGTGTAAAGGGTCTTTTCCAATGCAAAAGAAGGGGGAGGGTCTTATTTGCCACTTGCAGTGGGCTTTCCAGCTACCTTTTCAACAGAGCTAAACTGACAGCTTCTAAGTAAGTTTTTAAACAGTTTTATACTGGATTTTTATATCAGTATCTGTGCATCTTATTCTTTATAGTAGTGTCTACTACATGCAGTTATATGAAAATGAGTGTATACTGTCCCTTTAAGAGGTGATATAACTGCAGCCACATGCAGGCCATTGCAAATCTGCAGGTCTGTCACAACAATATTGCCAATGGTTAGATATTTCTAACAAGACTAGAATTGATTTATAAGTAGATGGGCTAACGAGATTTACTTATCAGGTCGTGTTCTTGGCAATGCATGTACTTGCATGGTCAAAAAAAAATCTAAGCTTTATGACCATAACAGTAAGCATGAAGGAGACTGATATGATAGGAATCTTCAAATAAACTGAGGCCACTATTAACCTTTTAACGCCGTTATGCTGTTCTATTCCGTCATAATTACACTGGGCTTTAGTGCCGTTATGATGAAATAGAACGTCATAACCGTTGGCTGTCCTAAAGCCAACTGCGCTTCAGATGATGTGATCGCGATCTGGAGGGCGTGCCTAGCGTTACAGGGACACCCCCTGACCTGATCCCATTATTGAAATCTCGCGATCGCGTGCACAATCGCAGGATTTCAATTTGTTTACATTGGAACGTTGTTCCAATGTAGACAAATTAACCCTGTTATCAAAGGGTTAAAGCTTAGCAGGAAAGAAAACAAAATCACAGTTTTAGGATTGAGCAGTAAGCCTAAATATTTTGTTCAAAAATTCATTTATTTACTTGGCAAAATAAAGCAAGGAGCTGTCAATATCTTAAAGAAACACTAAACACTAAATAACTGCTAGATAGAATTATGGAGTCAAAGAAAAGATTAGTCTGAGAATAATATAGATGTATTTTTTAAAGTTTCATTATCTACTTATATTGACAAAATAAGTGTAAAGTTTTAGGCCCATATTTATCAAGCTCCGTACGGAGCTTGTGGGCCTGTGTTTCTGGCGAGTCTTCAGACTCGCCAGAAACACAAGCTATGAAGCAGCGGCCTAAAGACTTATATAACCCTGTCCGCCTGCTCTGAGCAGGCGGACAGGAATCGCCGGAAATCAACCCGATCGAGTACGATCGGGTTGATTGACACCTCCCTGATGGCGGCCGATTGGCCGCGAGTCAGCAGGGGGCGGCGTTGCACCAGCAGTTCTTGTGAGCTGCTGGTTCAATGTTAAATGCGGAGAGCGTATTGCTCTCGGCATTTAGCGAGGTCTTGTGGACCTGATCTGCACTGTCGGATCAGGTCTACAAGACATTTGACAAATAGAGGCCATTGTGTCTATAATACAATGGGTGCTGCCATATTGTAACTTAGGTTACCATCTCTGCTGTGGCCAATTAGGGACAGTTATACATAGGTCACTAGAGTGTGCAGCAAATGGCTGTGTGGAATATATAACAGTGTTCTGCACTTACACTTCTAACAGGAACTGAAAAGCACATTATTGTCAGAACAACATTACAGAATAAATAATGCAAAGTTTTTTTTTATATACATGACTTATCATTATATATTATCAAATGTTTAATGTCACTTTAAAATTCTTCTAGTCCCAGGAAAAAGCTTTCTAGTTTGCTAGTACAATATACATTTTGGATTCACTGTATGCTAAATATTATTATGCATTTATTTATAGATTTATTTTTTGGCGCATAATACTTCTAACATGAAACTAGAAGTAACATTTGTTTGTGTGTGTTTTGTTTATTTGATCTGTTGCATTACATTTGTAAAGCAAAAAATGAAAATGAAACAATCAAAGTGATCTTCTCTTTTGTTCACATATAAATTATGATTTGGGATATACTCTGCCATTTTATGAACACAAAATAACCAACATAAATTATTTTACACCTGTATAAATATAGGGAATTTCATAATTAATTAAAAATTAAAATTCATGAGAAACAATTAGGCTAAACCGGGTTCAAACTTGTAACTAGGCCTGTGCATTTAGGAGTTTTCTTAAGTGACAAATGTGAAAGAAGGCGGCCACTCATGGCCTTCAGCTCTTTTTGGAGCCAGATTTCTTCTTGTGAGATCCCAGTAGAGCATTGTTGTTCCTTCAAAAAAGGATACCAAAAAAAATGAAAGAAAATTTAACAATAGAAATAAATAGGAAAGTTGTTTAAAAGGATTTGCTCTATCAAATCATAAAAAAATGTTTGGGTTTCATGTTCCTTTAACTCAGCACATTGCCATTAATGAAATATCTTAATGTTTCCTTATATTAAAAATGTGGTGCGAGTGTATATACACTGCTCAAAAAAATAAAGGGAACACTAAAATAACACATCCTAGATCTGAATGAATAAAATATTCTAATTAAATACTTTGTTCTTTACATAGTTGAATGTGCTGACAACAAAATCACACAAAAATTAAAAAATGGAAATCAAAATTTTCAACCCATGGAGGTCTGGATTTGGAGTCACACTCAAAATGAAAGTGGAAAAACACACTACAGGCAGATCCAACTTTGATGTAATGTCCTTAAAACAAGTCAAAATGAGGCTCAGTAGTGTGTGTGGCCTCCACGTGCCTGTATGACCAACCTACAACGCCTGTGCATGCTCCTGATGAGGTGGCGGATGGTCTCCTGAGGGATCTCCTCCCAGACCTGGACTAAAGCATCCACCAACTCCTGGACAGTCTGTGGTGCAAAGTGAAGTTGGTGGATGGAGCGAGACATGATGTCCCAGATGTGCTCAATTGGATTCAGGTCTGGGGAACGGGAGGGCCAGTCCATAGCATCAATGCCTTCATCTTGCAGGAACTGCTGACACACTCCAGCCACATGAGGTCTAACATTGTCTTGCATTAGGAGGAACCCAGGGCCAACCGCACCAGCATATGGTCTCACAAGGGGTCTGAGGATCTCATCTTGATACCTAATGGCAGTCAGGCTACCTCTGGCGAGCACATGGAGGGCTGTTCGGCCCCTCAAAGAAATGCCACCCCACACCATTACTGACCCACTGCCAAACTGGCCATGCTGGAGGATCTTGCAGGCAGCAGAACGTTCTCCACGGCATCTCCAGACTGTCACGTCTGTCAAATGTGCTCAGTGTGCCCCTGCTTTCATCTGTGAAGAGCACAGGGCGCCAGTGGCGAATTTGCCAGTCTTGGTGTTCTCTGGCAAATGTCAAACGTCCTGCACGGTATTGGACTGTAAGCACAACCCCCACCTGTTGACGTTGGGTCCTCATACCACCCTCATGGAGTCTGTTTCTGACCATTTGAGCAGACACATGCACATTTGTGGCCTGCTGGAGGTCATTTTGCAGGGCTCTGGCAGTGCTCCTCCTGTTCCTCCTTGCACAAAGGCGGAGGTAGCGGTCCTGCTGCTGGGTTGTTGCCCTCCTACGGCCTCCTCCACGTCTCCTGATGTACTGGCCTGTCTCCTGGTAGCGCCTCCATGCTCTGGACACTACGCTGACAGACACAGCAATCCTTCTTGCCACAGCTCGCACTGATGTGCCATCCTGGATGAGCTGCACTACCTGAGCCACTTGTGTGGGTTGTAGACTCCGTCTCATGCTACCACTAGAGTGCAAGCACCAC
The DNA here is from genome assembly GCF_027579735.1 of Bombina bombina. Lineage (NCBI taxonomy): Eukaryota > Metazoa > Chordata > Amphibia > Anura > Bombinatoridae > Bombina > Bombina bombina. The sequence continues at coordinate 1,167,014,865 of NC_069499.1, forward strand.
CAGCATTCAAAAGTGACCATAACATCAGCCAGAAAGCATAGGAACTGAGAAGTGGTCTGTGGTCACCACCTGCAGAACCACTCCTTTATTGGGGGTGTCTTGCTAATTGCCTATAATTTCCACCTGTTGTCTATCCCATTTGCACAACAGCATGTGAAATTGATTGTCACTCAGTGTTGCTTCCTAAGTGGACAGTTTGATTTCACAGAAGTGTGATTGACTTGGAGATACATTGTGTTGTTTAAGTGTTCCCTTTATTTTTTTGAGCAGTGTATATATATATATATATATATATATATATATATGTGTGAGTTATGGGTAAAGTCAGAAATCCGTAATGCTAGGATTACTCAAGCGGCTGTGGGTAAAGCCTGATTTACTGGAATTCAGCTGTGGGTAAAGCCTGATGTACTGTAATTTGCCCCCCTTCAACCATCCAGGCAGAGATGAAAAAATAGTGAAAATGGGGGGATTACAGTGCATCTTATATATGCAGGGCCGGATTTACCATTAGGCAGAGTAGGAATCAGCCTACAGACGCCTTCCATAGAGGGGCGCCTGTCTCTCTGCTCCATATGCTTTTTCTGCACACCTCTGCGGCTCTGCCCTCACTCACCATAGTAGATAATAACTTTGCCCTAAACAAAGATGGATGGCCACGCTGGCCAGTCCAGTCCATTTCTCCAGTGAATGCGGACAGAACAGCCAGAGTGGCCTTGGAGTAAGTGTGTGGGGGTTGGTTCTTTTATGGGGAGTGACAGTGAGTGACTATTTGTGCGCAATTACAGAGTGCTCTGAGTGCACGGTGGGCATGTATCAGCAGCAGCAGCAGCAGCGGCTGTCAAAATCAAAATGACAGATTGTACAGTCATAGGGCAGTCTTTCATATAAAATACCATAGGTATGAATATTATTGCTAAATAGCAAAATGCCAGGGCTGTTGCACAGGATAAACACACTTTAAAAAAAACAACTGACCCTTGGTTGATTGTGCACATTGCAGGCTTGGTCAGCAAAGTTTCTAAATGAAGCCCCAGTCTAGACAACTTGCCCTTTTATTGTATAAATTATATTAAAAAAAATACTCTTCTGACTGGAATCTCTTCATACTGGGCAAATACTGTCTGGTCATGGACTGCCTTTTATGCAAAATTAGCAGCTGCTGTAAATAAAATCATAATTCTATAAAGTTTTAGGCTGTATCTATAGGTTCATACATGTGAACCAGAAGCGCATGGGAGGAGCTTTAGATTTTGGTGCCTACAAGCACCTGGGCTGTAAATCCGGCCCTGTATATATGTTTGATTCAGTGACTCAATCAGTCTGAGGGGATTTATGATCTTACATCGGGCTTTACCCACAGCCGCTTGGGTTATCCTAGCATTACCCGGGTAATGCTAGGATAACCCAATATCTGACTTTACCCACAATATGTATATATATATATATATATATATATATATATATATATATATATATATATATATATTGTGTATATATATATATATATATTCAGAGGGATGTGTTATGCAGTACTTGAATGATCTTTAGTATATGATTGACATTGCCTAACAAGACGCATAATTAGGAGGTCCTGGTACAGAGTTAAGGATTACTAGCACAGTGCTTCTCTCCCTTACTACATGTGCAGAGAGTCTAACCATACTCCCAGCTGTCTTGCCAGTATGTACCAGGGGCAGGGGCTCATGCAAAGGCTTCCTGTCTTTTCAGGAAGCTCACTTCACACCACTGTGCACTGAATGCTGGAAACTATAGACTAGAACTGCAGTGGTGTAATACTGAGAGTGAAATAGGAAACTACAACTTCCAGCATGCTGTGCAACTTCCTGTGTGCTGTGCTTTTTCCTCTGAAAGGGAGCTTATTTGTACTTGAGGTGGGGGGAAAATCCAGGGGCAGGTGCTCCGTCAACACCCATGGGTGCTGCCATGTTAAAACCAAAAACTATTTATCTCTCACTTTTGCTGAGGACAATTAGAAACAGATATTAACAGGCAATAAAATGTACAATCACTGTACTGTGCAAACAGTTGCTAAGGAAAAACTTTGTTAGAAAACTACTTTAGCATTACCATATTCCCATTCCTCCCAACCTTCCCACATTCTGTAGTATTGTTACAGGTTGGGTGGCCGCCTTTAGCCTCTCAGTGTCCCAGTTTTAAGGGGATAACTGAGCCCAGCCTGTACATGCCAATGGACCACCAAGACATGCTCTATGCCCTCTGTAATCCCATCCATCCAAACATAACCCTGCACCTCCCACACATGGTCCCACACACAAGTGGTGCACAGTCCTTTTATATTTACATTTTTTGAGTCACCAGCTCCTACTGAGCATGTGCAAGAATTTACAGAATATACATAAATGCATTTGTGATTGGCTGATGGCTGTCGCATGGTACAGGAGGAGTGAAAATAGACATAACTTTGAAATGTGTCAGAAAAAGATCTACTACTCATTTGAAGTGCACACTAAGTGCTATTGCGTTGTCTTGTTATCATGTATTTGTTGATTATGCAAATCTACTGTATTTACTGGTTCTTTAAACAGTTATAGGCAAAAACTGAAACGATACAGTTATATAGTTCAGACTGTGGAGCTGATAATGTATGATGAATAGAGGTGACTCATTGTACCAAATAACTATATTACCACTCTGCTGTATGTTGCATTTTGTTTTTAATTGCGTGCCATCCAGTTACTATGGCAACAACAGCAATTTTGCAGTAGACCTGAGAGAACACCATTTAAATCTCCACTGTTATTTAGGTTGTGAGGTTTGATATGGGGAATATGAGGATGGGGCTAACACAAAATGTTACATTATAAGTTACCACACTGCCATGCTCGTCTCAGGGATACTTTTCATCTTCATCAGAAAATACAGAAAGACAGAAATAGTGCTCATTTATAGGTAAATACATAATCGCTCCCAAATATAAAGTGTGTAAATGTGCAAAACATTCATGGAAGCAGTGCTGCATAGGTAATGTGAGCATGCACATTCAGCCTCAACAGTAAGACCATTACAACTTCTGATTGGCTGTAACACTCTGCCTTTTGAAGAAGAAATAAATGTGTGCCAAGCTAGTAGAATACACAAGCTACGTTTATGTAGGGGGGGGGGATTATATAAAAGCTTAAAAGAAAAGTTTTGATATGTTAAAGTGAAGGTCCATTTTAATGAATTAGTACCTTTTAATCCTGAATGTCTCTCCAGCGATTCCCCCGACCGACGGAAGCCTCTGCAGACGTCAGAAATGACGAATCAGGCTTCCTCCAATCACAGCTTTCCCCCCGGGGGAATCTTGGCCTGATGCAACGCTGTGATTGGAGGGAGCCGGATTCGTCATTTTGGACCCGCAAAGACGGCTTGCGACGGGCGGAGGAAGTGCTGGAGCGGCTGTCTGGATTAAAAGGTAAGTTTTTTAAGAAAACAGTGAAATGTCAATTTTGATGAATTAAAGTGCCCTTGTTTTTAATAGGTTTATTAAAAACAGGGCACTAATTAATCAAAATGGACCTTCACTTTAAAGCAAATATTAGGTAGAAACTGAATTGTTTACTCGTATACATGAAATAAATGGTACAATTTGTGATTTAAAGCAGTTAATTGATCACATACCACTCAGTAAAATACAGTACACTATATGGTTTTCATTAGAGTGAATGTGAATTATACATATGAAACATTATTTTAACATGTTAAAAATATTTTTGTATGCAAAAGGTTAAGTTAAATTAAATAGATTTAAAATTCATTGAGACTGTAATATAAAGTGTTTAAAGGGACAGTCTACACCAGGATATGTATTGTTTTAAAAGATAGATAATCCCTTTATTACCCATTCCCTAGTTTTGCATAACCAACACAGTCATATTAATACACTTTTTACCTCTGTGATTACCTTGTATCTATGCCT